>NC_090655.1:155286218-155486218 GCF_040937935.1 Hyperolius riggenbachi
CAGTGACATCCACCTTCAGGTGTCACTCACTCTCTGGTCCTTCCTACCTTCAGCCTGACTCCACCCCTTGGAGAATCTCAGGCTGCTGGAAGGTTTCTGTACTCTCTAAGAGCAGTATTGCCATACTGCCTAATATCACTTGCTCCGCAGGTGCGTTACTCAAAGTCTTACTGTTACACCAAGCACTCACGATTACATACAGGTGTCCAGAGGTTAGTACTAGATCTGTATTATTGGTGATTCTGCAGATCATCCATAATCAGGCATATATCTGCATTCTTGGTGATACTGCAGATCACCAATAATCAGATTCTCTCTGCATGCAGACACCGATCGTTACACTCCCACATCCAAACCGTAGCTAGAGCCTGCTATTTCCACTTACGCAACATTTCCAAGATCCTGCCTTTCCTGACCCCAGACACTGCCAAACTCCTTGTCCATGCCCTCATCATCTCCCGCCTGGACTACTGCAACTCCCTCTTGTCAGGCCTTCCTCAAAACCGCATCGCCCCCCTAAAATCCATCATGAATGCAGCAGCCAGACTCATCTACTCCTCCCATCGCTCTGTCTCCACGACTCGCCTACGCAAATCCCTTCGTTGGCTTCCAATTCACTCTAGAATCAGCTTCAAGATCCTATGTTTGGCATACAAATCCATACACAAGTCCTGCCCAACCTACATCTCTGACCTGGTCAGCAGATATACACCTGGCCGTCCACTTCGCTCCTCCAACGACCTCCTCTTAACCACCCCACGCATCTCGCACTCCCATGCCAGACTGCAGGACTTCACTAGAGCTGCCCCCATCCTGTGGAACTCTCTCCCACTGCCCATCAGGCTCGCTCCCACCTTCAATACCTTCAAAAAAGCACTCAAAACTCACTTCTTCAAGGAGGCCTACATCAACTCAACACTACCCTAATCCTTTCTGCCAATAACTTCTTGATGCACCCCCTCCTTTCGTGTCACCAACCCCTCCCTCTAGATTGTAAGCCTTTGGCAGGGCCCTCTCCCCTTGTGTATCATACTTGACTGTGTGCACTTTACCCAGAATTTGGAACTGGTAATTTTTACCACTACCACTACCACTCCAGTTTATGATCTGGCATTATACTACTATCTGCATTGTGTTGTGTATCTTATTGCTATTACCTGTATTGTTGTATCTATGGTCTGTTACCTGTATTGTTCTGTCACCCCTGTTATCATGGTCAGTAATCCTATTTATTGTACAGTGCTGCGTAATATGTTGGCGCTATATAAATCTAATAAATAATAATAATAATGTGTATTTTCATTGCAGATTTAAGCATGCGTCAGTTATATGACATTTTTCATTCAGGACATGCTCTTCCCTCATTGGTCGGTGCTCCAGCGGCCTTTTTAAAGTGACTGGAGCATAAAAATGTAGCTTCCCTGTCCCTGCTGAAGAGATGCACCTCCAGAGCATGATGCTGCCACCACCATATTTGACAGTGGGGATGGTGTGTTCAGAGTGATGTGCAGTGTTAGTTTTCTGCCACACATAGCGTTTTACATTTTGGCCAAAAAGATCCATTTTGGTCTCATCTGACCAGACCACCTTCTTCCACATGGTTGTTGTGTCCCCCACATGGCCTGTGGCAAACTGCAAACGGGACTTCTTATGCTTTCTGTTAACAATGCCTTTCTTCTTGCCACTCTTCCATAAAGGCCAACTTTGTACAGTGCATGACTAATAGTTGTCCTATGGACAGAGTCTCCCACCTGATCTCTGCAGCTCGTCCAGAGTCACCATGGGCCTCTTGACTGCATTTCTGATCAGTGCTCTCCTTGTTTGGCCTGTGAGTTTAGGTGGATGGTCTTGTCTTGGTAGGTTTACAGTTGTGCCATACTCCTTCCATTTCTGAATGATCACTTGAACAGTAGAGATGTAGCAAACTGTTCGCCGGCGAACGGTTCCAGGCAAACTTTGGTAGTTCGCGTTCGCCTGCAGCAGGCAAACTTTTGCGGAAGTTCGTTTCGCCCCATAATGCTCTATTGAGCAAAACTTTGACCCTCTACATCACAGTCAGCAGGCACATTATTAACAAACACACTGCTCTCACTACTGGAGGCCCCCTCCCTCCTTCAAGCAAGGTCCTTATACCATTTGACTCACTTGTCTGCCTACACTAATTAGTTAACAGGACAGCTTCCACCCTCCACCCTTCTACCCTTCTAACTATTCACTACTCCCTCCTACCGCCTTCCGGAGGGAGGAGGGTCTCATCTGCCAAGGAATTCCAGTATTTCAAAAGCCAGATTACATAGTGTGGCTGGGGATTGAACCCAGGTCTCAGTGTATGGTAGGTAACTAACATATCCATTATACCACCAACACTTCTAGCTGAAGCTAGCCTAGCATGTACAATTTATGCTCAATCCAAAAGAAAAATAACATTTTCTCCTGGCAGATTCAAAGCACCAGAGCTGCAGCCACTAGGGCACACTCTATAGGCAGTAGCAGTGTTGGGAAGACTTGCCTAAGGTCTCCTACTGAATAGGTGCTGGCTTACTGAGCAGACGGAGCCGAGATTCGAACCCTGGTCTTCTGTGTCAGAGGCAGAGCCCTTAACCATTACACCATCCAGCCACTGCTTAAGGATATGTAGGCAGGCATGGCCTTGTCTTTCGTGTTCAACAGTTGTCAAGAGAAACATTAGACAAGACAAATGACATTTATATCACGCTTTTCTCCTGGTGGACTCAAAGCGCCAGAGCTGCAGCCACTAGGGCACACTCTATAGGCAGTAGCAGTGTTAGGAAGACTTGCCTAAGGTCTCCTACTGAATAGGTGCTGGCTTACTGAGCAGACAGAGCTGAGATTTGAACCAGTGCTGGTCGTAATGGAAAAATCTACGCTTACGGGTCATTACACGTAATTTTACGCTATTACGCATTTCGCAATTACGGTTACGGTGTAGGAAATTATCTACGGGTCATGACTGTAATTACGCGTTAACGTTACGCAGTTACGCGTAAGGGTACCGTAATTCAGTTGCTTACGTTACGACGTTACGCTTAGGGCCGTAATAGCCATTAACGCGTACGTTTTGACGCATAAGGACGATATGTACGCAATAGGCGGCGCATGCGCGTGACAGTTATTGCATACGTTTTGTCGCATACAAGATCGATATGTACGCAATAGGCAGCGCATGCGCGTGGCAGTTATTGCGTACGTTTTGACGCATGCAAGGCTGATATGTACGCAATAGGCGGGGCTTTGTGAGTGGCAGCTATTGCGTACATATCCTCCTTGTGCGTTAAAACTTATGCGTGCGCACGCAATCCGGGCACGCTCAGCCTCAAAGCCTGTGATTGGCTAATGCGTACAGAACAATAGGAAGTTCAAATAAACAGGCAGACGGGTGGAAGAGACCTGGAGAGTGTAGAGAGAGACACTTTTTCTGCCTGAGACTGAGTGCCTATTCCAGATTCCACCATGCCTCCCAAGAACTTGCCCAGCTTAAAGAAGATGGTGATTGAGGTAAGCGATCTATTGAACCAAATGCATATATTTTTGGTACTGTTTCTGTGCATTTATTTATATTTGATATTAAAAAGTGTATCATAGGCGTTTGTGAGAGTTTTTTATTTTATTTGTCACTGTAACTTTGCTTGTACCACTACTGTTAAAGGGACTCCGAGCTACGCGTCATGACGGCGGTCGGCGTGACAGTCCTGCGCATATGCGGGTTTACTGCGCATGCGCAGGACTGTCACGCCAGCCGCCGTCATGACACGTATCGGCCGGCGTAATGACGTGCTCTTATACCAGGAAGTGTCGGGCCGACACTCGTCTGAGTGTCGCGGCTGTGTGCACGGAGTCCCTTTAATAGTAGAGACACATTCACACTGTATTTTGCTAAATGGTAGCTATTTTTTTGGGAGCATTTTGCAAGCAGTTGTTTAGCGGTTCGCATTAGCGTTTTTTGTGCAGTTTGCGTTTTATGTATGGGAGTTCCTAGCGTCTACAGCATTTTGCGATTAGTGATTAGTGTTCTGATTGGGTGGTGTTTTTTTTTTTCTGGACCAAAAATGCAATAGCAGCATAGGGGGCGATATTGTGGTTGGGAACGCGAAGGATCACTTGCGTTCCCAGCCTGACGGACGGTGAAACCGGAAGTAGCCGCCGGCGGGGACGGGAGGATCGGAGGGACACGGCGAGGGAAAACTTTTTTTTCCGGCTTAACTCCTTGAGGACCACAGTCTTTCTACCCCTTAAGGACCAGAGCCTTTTTTCCATTCAGACCACTGCAGCTTTCACGGTTTATTGCTCGGTCATACAACCTACCATCTAAATTAATTTTACCTCCTTTTCTTGTCACTAATACAGCTTTCTTTTGGTGCAATTAGATTTGTGCTGTGATTTTTAGTTTTTATTATATTCATCAAAAAAGACATGAATTTTGTCAAAAGAATGATTTTTTTAACTTTCTGTGCTGGCATTTTTCAAATAAAGTAAAATTTCTATATACATTTTTGTCCAAATTTATTCTGCTACATGTCTTTGTTACGCTATAACTTTTACCCAAACCAGTAAATATACACTTACTGGATTTTTTTTATCAAAGTATGGTGCCAAAAGTGAATTTTCCCATTTTGAAGACATCCCAAAGTATTCAGTAAAAGTCATGGTGAGTTCATAGAAGATTTTATTTTTTGTCACAAGTTAGCGGAAAATGACACTGTGAAACAAAAATAAAACAAAAAAAAAGGTTTCCATTTCTGCTAACTTGTGACAAAAAAAAAAAAAAATCTGCCACGGACTCACCATGCCCCTATCTGAATACCTTGGGGTTTCTACTTTCCAAAATGGGGTCATTTGTGGTGTGTGTTTACTGTTCTGGCATTTTGGGGGTGCTAAATTGTAAGCACTCCTGTAAAGCCTAAAGGTGCTCATAGGACGCTGGGCCCTTAGCGCACCTAGGCTGCAAAAAGGGGTCACACATGTGGTATTGCCGTACTCAGGAGAAGTAGTATACTGTGTTTTGGGGTGTATTTTTACACATACCCATGCTGGGTGGGAGAAATATCTTTGTAAATGAGATTTTTTTTTATTTTTTTTTTACACATAATTGTCTATTTACAGAGAGATTTCTCCCACCCAGCATGGGCATGTGTAAAAATACAACCCAAAACACATTATACTACTTCTCCTGAGTACGGCGATACCACATGTGTAACACTTTTTTATAGCCTAGGTGCGCTAAGGGGCCCAACGTCCTTTGAGTACCTTTAGGATTTCACAGATCATTTTCAGGAATTTAGTTTCTAGACTACTCCTCATGCTTTAGGGCCCCTAAAATGCCAGGGCAGTATAGAAACCCCACAAATGACCCCATTTTAGAAAGAAGACACCCCAAGGTATTCCGTTAGGAGTATGGTGAGTTCATAGAAGAATTTATTTTTTGTCACAAGTTAGCGGAATTATATATATTTTTTCCCCCCAAAGTGTCATTTTCCGCTAACGTGACAAAAAATAAAATCTTCTATGAGCTCACCATACTCCTAACGGAATACCTTGGGGTGTCTTCTTTCTAAAATGGGGTCATTTGTGGGGTTCCTATACTGCCCTGGCATTTTAGGGGCCCTAAAGCGTGAGTCTGCGGGCGATCTGATGGTGGGGGGATGATCCGATGCTCGCAAGGGGCAGGTTAGGGTTGGATGGGTGGCAGTGAAAGGTGGTGACAGGGGATGATTGACGGGTGATTGACAGGTGATTGACAGGGGAGACTAGATGTATACAAGGGGGGGGCTGAGGGTGTGGGCGGGTAATTGGTTGCCCAAGGGGCACAATAGGGTCTGATCTGATGGGTAGCAGTGACAGGTGGTGACAGGGGGTGATTGATGGGTGATCAGTGGGTGATTTAGAGGGGAGAACAGATGTAAACAATGAACTTTGGTGGTGATCTGACGGTGGGTCTGAGGGTAATCTGAGGGTGTAGGCGGGTGTTTGGGTACCCGCAGGGGCCAGTTTAGGGTCTGATCTGATGGGTGGCAGTGAGAGGTGGTGACAGGGGGTGATTGACAGGTGATTGACAGGTGACCATTGGGTGATTATAGGGTGGGTTAGAGTTGGGGAGCAGTCATATGTTGATTCCAGTGTCTCAAAATATCAGTCAACAGTATTCATAGCTGGCTAACAATATCTGTGATAGTCATCATAGGTGGCTCCCAATATCTGGCACTAGCCATAGGAAGCAGGAAATTTGGGCGCATGAGGCAGGTGGACAAAAAGGGCGCCGCCATTCACTCCCATAATAAATATCGTTTAAATCGGCGCCCAACAGGAAAAAAGGGCGCCGGAGAAAAATAACGTTTTAAAAGCGGCGCCCGGACACTTTTAATGTTTTATAACTGTTTCTCATGATTACACATTATTTAATGATTTATAATTTTTAAAACATTATTTTTAAACGAAAAACAGTACAATATTTTTAAAACATTACTTTTAAACGAAAAACCGTACAATTTTTTATTTTTATTTTTTTTTTTTTTTTTTGCATTTTTAAACGAAAAACCGCACCATATTTTTTAAAACGTTATTAATGCTTATCACAGGGGAGTCTTAGGTTTAGGCACCAACAGGGGGGTCTTAGGGTTAGGCACCAACAGGGGGGTCTTAGGGTTAGGCACCAACAGGGGGGTCTTAGGGTTAGGCACCAACAGGGGGGGCCTTAGGGTTAGGCACCAACAGGGGGGTCTTAGGGTTAGGCACCAACAGGGGGGTCTTAGGGTTAGGCACCAACAGGGGGGTCTTAGGGTTAGGCACCAACAGGGGGGTCTAGGGGTTAGGGATAGGTACAGGGAGGGTTCTGTGTGAGAGTAGGGTTAGGTATAGCTTTAGTAAAATTCTTATTAATGTTTTATAAAACGTTATTATAAATTTCAATTTTTAAACAGGGAAGATTAACGTTTTTAAAATTGCCGATTTTATACACATTATTTAATGATTTATAACTTTATAAAACATTATTTTTAAACGAAATATAACACAATTTTTTTTAAACGCTATTCATGATTATCTTTTAAAACCCTGCGCCCTTTTTTCCCGGCACCCTTTTTTAACGTACGCCTAGCCATAGGTGGGCCACAACATCTTTCACTTTATGTAATTATAGATGGCAAGCAATATCTGTCAGAAGTTATAGGTGGCCACTTATATCTTCTTGTAGTCATCATTATTCCCTAAGTATCTGCCCGCAGTCATAGTTGGTTCCAAAAAATTTTTGACACTGTCATATAATTTTTATAATGTTGAAACATGATTAAAGTAAAGTTAATACGAATTAATAAATATATAATCCATACAGTGGTCATGAATACTGTAAACATTTTTTGCAGGAATTTACAAAAGGCCGCTATGACCTGTCGGTGGGCGAGTCAAAGAAGCGGGTGGTCCGGAGGGTCCAGTTCCTGTTGAGGAAAGACTTCAACAGGAACTTGAAGGTGAAGCAGGTCCAGATGATGTGGAGCGACCTGAAGAGGAGGGACAAAGAGCTCGTCAAGAGCATTCAGGAAGCCCTGTCATGTAAGTCAGCAAACTACTAGTTTATGTATGTTTATCTTGGGGTCTTTATACTGTATCTAATTATCCTATAGAAATACCATGTGCAGTGAATATTATAATAGAGTTGTGTAGTATATACAGTAAAAGTATCCGTTCACTATTCACAGCTCATCACTTTTCCCACCGTTTTTTTTTTTTTTTGACGGATTTATTCCAAAATGGGTTACCTAAACTATTTTTTGTGCTCCTGTGTGGGCATAGTGATGATATTTGTGCAGTATTTGCTGAGTGTTAGTATTTGATAACCACTGATGATCACCTGGTACTCTCCATGCCTTTGGCAACTGCCAAGGTTTGCCTTGTGGATGATCCGGCTCTAGTGCACAGCCATTTTAAGATCTCTCCAGAGTTATTAAATTTGATTGATGCTTATGTTCATGCTTGGCCTCTCAAGGGCATACACAGACTTGTCTCAAAGCCACTCCTTTGATATATTTGCTGTGTGTGGAGGGTCTTATTCCTAATAAAGATGAACCATTGCTCCAGTCTACGTTCAAGAGCGCTCTTTATAGCCTATCCTATTTATATTTTACTATATTTAAGAGTCATATTTTTTCATGTCCAATAAAGAAATAAAAGGTATTAGAATATAACTTTAAAAAAAAAAATTACTTTGAGTAAAAACTTAATACTTTACCAATTTCATGACATATTTTGTTCTCATATTATTTATTATTGTTTATTACAGCTGGATCTGCTTCTCGTCCACCACCTGCACAGCAAGGCCCAGGCGGCGCCCACCGACAGGACAGGAGGACCCCCCGTCTGCGCAGCCCCAGGACCTGCAGGAAGGAGATGCCCCTGGACCCAGCACCTCCCGGTCTTCCTCCCCAGGCCCCTCCTAACGCAGCCAGTGAGTGGCCAGGCGATTTGCCGAATGCCTCCCAACAGGTAAAAATCTTGCAGTCTATAATTAAGAGGTTTTGGATCAGGATCAGGGGTCGAGTCCTGCGTGAACGCGGGTCGACGACGTCCGCTTACTTTTATTAGAGACTGGACGTCGTCCATCCTTGCACCCTGGAGGGGAGCAGCGCAGTGGAGAGGAGCATTGGGCAGAGCAGCGGGGAAGGGCGGACGTTTCCCCCCCCCCTCCCTCACCTTGGCTGGTAGTGGCAGCGGGCCTCAGTGGGCGGGATTTACCTCCTCCTGTTCCGGAGAGTTGACGTTGTGCATGCAGCTAGTCTGGTCTAGTCAAGACCAGAGCAGCGGCACAGCTTCAACTCGCCGGAATGAGAAGGAAGTAAGTCCCGCCCACTGATGCCCGCTGCCACTACCAGCCACCACCGCAATCGTTCTGGAGGGGAGAGCCAGGAAGAGGAGCCAAAGGTGAGGGAAGGGGGGGAAACATTCGCCCTTCCCCGCTGCTCTGCCCAATGCTCCTCTCCACTGCCAGCTGGGGGGACACCTGGCTACATATGCTGGGGCCACTATACACCTGGCTACATATACTGTGGCCACTATACACCTGGCTACATATACTGGGTCCACTATACACCTGGCAACATATACTGGGGACACCTATACACCTGGCAACATATACTGGGGACACCTATACACCTGGCAACATATACTGGGGCCACTATACACCTGGCTACATATACTGTGGACACCTATACACCTGGCAACATATACTGGGGACACCTATACACCTGGCTATACTGGGGCCACTATACACCTGGCTACATATACTGTGGACACATATACACCTGGCTACATATACTGGGGACACCTATACACCTGGCTATACTGGGGCCACTATACAACTGGCTACATATACTGTGGACACC
The DNA here is from genome assembly GCF_040937935.1 of Hyperolius riggenbachi. NCBI lineage: Eukaryota > Metazoa > Chordata > Amphibia > Anura > Hyperoliidae > Hyperolius > Hyperolius riggenbachi. The sequence continues at coordinate 155,295,608 of NC_090655.1, forward strand.
TATACACCTGGCTATACTGGGGACACCTATAGACCTGGCTACCTATTCTGGGGACATCTATACACCTGGCCACCTATTCTGGGAATATCTATACACCTGGCCACCTATTCTGAGGACATCTATACACCTGGCTACCTATTCTTGTTACATCTCTACATCTGGCCACCTATTCTGGGGACAACTATACACATGACTACTTATACTGGGGACACCTATAGATCTGGCTAGCTATACTGGGGGTACCTATTTTGGGGGAACTGCTGTCAGATCTGTATTTATGGGGAACCGATGATGCCAGATTACATGTATTTTGGGGAACCTCTGCCAGATTTTGTATGTTCAGGGACCACTGCTGACAGATTACATGTATTTTGGGTGTTACGTGTATTTTGGGTGATCCACTGCCAGGTTTCGCGTATTTTGGGGAACTGCTTCCAGATTATGTGTATGTTGCGGGAACTGCTGCTGCCAGATTGTCTATTTTGGGGTAACCACTGCCATATTATCTGTATTTTGGAGGAACCTCTGCCAGATTATGTGTATTTTTGATGAAATGCTGTCAGACTACATCTACTTTTTGGGGATACACTACGACAGAGCTCAAACTTCCCCTGGCAGACCTTTTATACCACTGCTAAGAACATGTATATTTGGCCCCACCCATGACCATGCCCACGCTATGCTTAACCAAACCCATTTTTTGGCGCACCGCACTATGCGCGGCGCAGAGATTTTTAGGGTGAGTCCACTCACCTCTTTTTCAAGGACTACACCCCTGATCAGGATGATACCATTTATTGGCTAACTTAAAAGAATATAAGAATGCAAGCTTTACACTGTAGAGACTTTGTCGAGGTACATTTCCATTACATGCGGTACGATGCGACACACCGCGGGTGTCCTGAAACCATTGCATGGCAGTGGTATAGTTTGTATTGCGTTCAGGTTATGCGGAGCGGTGTAGACTGATCCAAGAATCTGCAGCATGCTGCAGATTCTCGCAGGACAGCATCTGCGTCCCATCTCCTCTAATCACTTCAGCATTGGGAGATGCAGAAGCGGCGAGGTGGCCGCCTTCGCATCACTTCTATGGTGGAACAGGGCCCTAAATGTTATTGTATAAGCTTTACATTACAGGTTGTTGTTTTTTTTTCCCCTTGATACAATGATTATACATTTTACAATCAGGTTAACCTATTTTCCCTATTCTTTCCACAGTTCCACTATCCACTCACTTGAAAGTGAGGAGGGACTATAGGAGGCTGAAGGCAAGGGTGAGGTGGCATGAGAGAGGAGTGCCGGTCCGGGAGTTCAATATTCTAAAGCAGCAGGTCCTGGAGCTGCGCGAAAAAACGGCCCGGCAGGACGAGCTGATCGCCAAATTAACCTCTTGAGGACCGTGGGGTTTACCTCCCCTTAAAGGGAAGGTTCAGGGAGGGGATTAAAAAAATAAAAATACATTTCCACTTACCTGGGGCTTCCTCCAGCCCGTGGCAGGCAGGAGGTGCCCTCGCCGCCGCTCCGCAGGCTCCCGGTGGTCTCCGGTGCCCGACCCGACCTGGCCAGGCCGGCTGCCAGGTCGGGCTCTTCTGCGCTCCATTTCCTGGCACTTCTGTGTCCCACGCCGGCGCGCTGACGTCATCGGACGTCCGCCGGGCTGTACTGCGCAGGCGCAGTAGTTCTGCGCATGCGCAGTACAGCCCGGCGGACGTCTGCCACGTCTGAAATCTGCCACGGACTCACCATGCCCCTCTCTGAATACCTTGAAGTGTCTACTTTCCAAAGTGGGGTCATTTGTGGGGTGTGTTTACTGTCCTCGCATTTTGGGGGGTGCTAATTTGTAAGCACCCCTGTAAAGCCTAAAGGTGCTCATTGGACTTTGGGCCCCTTAGCGCAGTTAGGCTGCAAAAAAGTGCCACACATGTGGTATTTTCGTACTCAGGAGAAGTAGTATAATGTGTTTTGGGGTGTATTTTTACACATACCGATGCTGGGTGAGAGAAATATCTCTGTAAATGACAATTTTTTAATTTTTTTTTACACACAATTGTCCATTTACAGAGTTATTTCTCCCACCCAGCATGGGTATGTGTAAAAATACACCCCAAAACACATTGTACTACTTCTCCCGAGTACGGCGATACCACATGTGTGGTTTTTTTTTGTCACAAGTTAAAAAAAACCCAATAAAAATCAAATTCCGCTAACTTGTGACAAAAAATAAAATCTTCTATGAACTCACCGTACTACTAACAGAATACCTCGGGGTGTCTTCTTTCTAAAATTGAGTCATTTGTGGGGTTCCTATACTGTCCTGGCATTTTAGGGGCCCTAAACCGTGAGGAGTAGTCTTGAAACAAAATTTCTCAAAATGACCTGTGAAATCCTAAAGGTACTCATTGGACTTTGGGCCCCTTAGCGCAGTTAGGGTGCAAAAAAGTGCCACACATGTGGTATCGCCGTACTCGGGAGAAGTAGTGTGTTTTGGGGTGTATTTTTACACATACCCATGCTGGGTGGGAGAAATAACTCTGTAAATGGACAATTGTGTGTAAACAAAATCAAAAGATTGTCATTTACAGAGGTATTTCTCCCACCCAGCATGGGTATGTGTAAAAATACACCCCAAAACACATTATACTACTTCTCCCGAGTACGGCAATACCACATGATTGGCACTTTTTTGCAGCCTAACTGCGCTAAGGGGCCCAAAGTCCAATGAGTACTTTTAGGATTTCACAGGTCATTTTTGTTTCAAGACTACTCCTCACGGTTTAGGACCCCTAAAATGCCAGGGCAGTATAGGAACCCCACTAACGACCCCATTTTAGAAATAAGACACCCCAAGGTATTCCGTTAGGAGTATGGTGAGTTCATAGAAGTTTTTATTTTTTTGTCACAAGTTAGCGGAAAATGATTTTAATTTTTTTTTTTTCACAAAGTGTCATTTTCTGCTAACTTGTGACAAAAAATAAAATCTTCTATGAACTCACCATACTCCTAACAGAATACGTTTGGGTGTCTTCTTTGTAGAATGGGGTCATTTGTGGGGTTCCTATACTGCCCTGGCATTTTAGGGGCCCTAAACCGTGAGGAGTAGTCTTGAAACCAAATGTCGCAAAATGACCTGTGAAATCCTAAAGGTACTCATTGGACTTTGGGCCCCTTAGCGTACTTAGGGTGTAAAAAAGTGCCACATATGTGGTACCGCCGTACTCAGGAGAAGTAGTATAATGTGTTTTGAGGTGTATTTTTACACATACCCATGCTGGGTGGGAGAAATATCTCTGTAAATGACAATTGTTTGATTTTTTTTTACACACAATTGTCCATTTACAGAGAGATTTCTCCCACCCAGCATGGGTATGTGTAAAAATACACCCCAAAACACATTATACTACTTCTCCTGAGTACGGCAATACCACATGTGTGACACTTTTTTGCAGCCTAGGTGCGCTAAGGGGCCCAACGTCCTAATCACAGGTCATTTTGAGGCATTTGTTTTCTAGACTACTCCTCACGGTTTAGGGCCCCTAAAATGCCAGGGCAGTATAGGAACCCCACAAGTGACTCCATTTTAAAAAGAAGACACCCCAAGGTATTCCGTTAGGTGTATGGCGAGTTCATAGAAGATTTTATTTTTTGTCACAAGTTAGTGAAAAATGATACTTTGTAAAAAAAAATCAATTTCTGCTAACTTTTGACAAAAAATAAAATCTTCTATGAACTCGTCATACACCTAACAGAATACATTGGGGTGTCTTTTTTCTAAAATGGGGTCAGTTTGTGGGGTTCCTATACCGCCCTGGCATTTTACGGGCCCAAAACCGTGAGTAGTCTGGAAACCAAATGTCTCAAAATGACTGTTCAGGGGTATAAGCATCTGCAAATTTTGATGACAGGTGGTCTATGAGGGGGCGAATTTTGTGGAACTGGTCATATGCAGGGTGGCCTTTTAGATGACAGGTTGTATTGGGCCTAATCTGATGGATAGGAGTGCTAGGGGGGTGACAGGAGGTGATTGATGGGTGTCTCAGGGGGTGGTTAGAGGGGAAAATAGATGCAATCAATGCACTGGGGAGGTGATCGGAAGGGGGTTTGAGGGGGATCTGAGGGTTTGGCCGAGTGATCAGGAGCCCACACGGGGCAAATTAGGGCCTGATCTGATGGGTAGGTGTGCTAGGGGGTGACAGGAGGTGATTGATGGGTGTCTCAAGGTGTGATTAGAGGGGGGAATAGATGCAAGCAATGCACTGGCGAGGTGATCAGGGCTGGGGCCTGAGGGCATTCTGAGGGTGTGGGCGGGTGATTGAGTGCCCTAGGGGCAGATAGGGGTCTAATCTGATAGGTAGCAGTGACAGGGGGTGATTGATGGGTAATTAGTGGGTGTTTAGGGTAGAGAACAGATATAAACACTGCACTTGGGAAGTGATCTGACGTTGGATCTGTGGGCGAACTATTGGTGTGGGTGGGTGATCAGATTGCCCGCAAGGGGCAGGTTAGGGGCTGATTGATGAGTGGCAGTGACAAGGGGTGATTGATCGGTGGCAGTGCCAGGGGGTGATTGATGGGTGGCAGTGACAGGGGGTGATTGATGGGTGATTGACAGGTGATCAGTGGGTTATTACAGGGAAGAACAAATGTAACTAATGCACTGGCGAATTGATAAGGGGGGGTCTGAGGACAATCTGAGCGTGTAGGCGGGTGATTGGGTGCCCGCAAGGGGCAGATTAGGGTCTGATCTGATGGGTAACAGTGACAGGTGGTGATAGGGGGTGATTGATGGGTGATTGATGGGTAATTAGTGGGTGTTTAGGGTAGATAACAGATGTAAACACTGCACTTGGGAGGTGATCTGACGTCGGATCTGCGGGCGATCTATTGGTGTGGGTGGGTGATCAGATTGCCCGCAAGGGGCAGGTTAGGGGCTGATTGATGGGTGGCAGTGACAGGGGGTGATTGATGGGTGGCAGTGACAGGGGGTGATTGACGGGTGATTGACAGGTGATTGACAGGTGATCAGTGGGTTATTACAGGGAAGGACAGATGTAAATAATGCCCTGGCGAATTGATAAGGGGGGGGGGTCTGAGGGCAATCTGAGCGTGTAGGCGGGTGATTGGGTGCCCGCAAGGGGCAGATTAGGGTCTGATCTGATGGGTAACAGTGACAGGTGGTGATAGGGGGTGATTGATGGGTGATTGATGGGTAATTAGTGGGTGTTTAGAGGAGAGAATAGATGTAAACACTGCGCTTGGGTGGTGATCTGATGTCGGATCTGCGTGCGATCTATTGGTGTGGGTGGGTGATCGGTGGGTGGCAGTGACAGGGGGTGATTGATGGGTGATTGACAGGTGATTGACAGGTGATTGACAGGTGATCAGGGGGGATAGATGCATACAGTACACGGGGGGGGGGGTCTGGGGGGGGGGGGGGTCTGGGGAGAATCTGAGGGGTGGGGGGGTGATCAGGAGGGGGCAGGGGCAGGGGGGGGGTAAAAAAAAATAGCGTTGACACATAGTGACAGGGAGTGATTGATGGGTGATTAAAGGGGTGATTGGGTGCAAACAGGGGTCTGGGGGGTGGGCAGGGGGGGGGGGGTCTGAGGGGTGCTGTGGGCGATCTGGGGCAGGGGGGGGGGAGAAATCAGTGTGCTTGGGTGCGACATAGGGTGGCTGCAGCCTGCCCTGGTGGTCCCTCGGACATTGGGACCACCAGGGCAGGAGGCAGCCTGTATAATACACTTTGTAAACATTACAAAGTGTATTATACACTTTGTATGCGGCGATCGCGGGTTCGCTTCCGTATGGGCGGCGGGATGTTGCGGCGGGTCAGCGGTGACAGGCGCCGGCGCAGGATCGCGTCACGGATGACGCGATCGCTCCGCCCATGCCCTTACAAGGACCGCCGCCTCTGTGGGTGAGCTGGTCCTTGCGGGCTTCACTTCCCGGCCGCCCCTGTGCGTTAGGCGGCCGGGAAGTGGTTAATGGGCACCGGGGGCAGGCGTGATGCCTAACTGTTATTTTTTTGTGTTTTTTTTGAGGGGGGGGGGGGGTAATAGTTTTGTTGGACCATTGTAGCCCCTGACACACTCCAATGAGTTGTGGTTCACCATGAGCTTGCTGGTTAGTTTGTACCTCTCGGTCAGCCCCGTTTCTATGGGCGTGCGATACATGCAATCGCCCGGGGCGCTGGATTGTTGCGGCATGAGGGGGGCACAGAGGTGGTGGGAGTGAGTATAATAGTAATAACTCACCTTCGTTCAGCAGAGTAGCCGATCCCACGCTGCTTCAATGTACTTCCTTTCCCGGCATCTGTCTCAGTAACAGCGCCCTCCTGTGATGATGTTCCGCATGTCAACACAGGGGGGGCGCTGTTACTGAGACAGATGCCGTGAAAGGAAGTACATTGAAGCAGCGTGGGATCGGCTATTCTGCTGAACGAAGGTGAGTTATTACTATTATGCCCGCTCCTACCACGCTGCAGCACCTACCTATCTAAACTATACTGCAGCCCCTACCTACCTAATCTAAACTGCAGAACCTACCTACCTAATCTATACTGCAGAACCTACCTACCTAATCTATACTGCAGGACCTACCTACCTACCTAATCTATACTGCAGAACCTACCTACCTAATCTATACTGCAGGACCTACCTACCTACCTAATCTATACTGCAGCACCTACCTACCTACGTAATCTATACGGCAGCACCTACCTACCTAATCTATACTGCAGCACCTACCTACCTAATCTATACTGCAGAACCTACCTACCTAATCTATACTGCAGCACCTACCTACGGTAGCTGTACTGCAGCACCTACCTACCTACCTACCTAATCTATACTGCTGCACCTACCTACCTACCTAATCTATACTGCAGAACCTACCTACCTAATCTATACTGCAGCACCTATCCTACGGTAACTGTACTGCAGCACCTACCTACCTACCTAATCTATACTGCTGCACCTACCTACCTAATCTATACTGCAGCACCTACCTACGGTAGCTGTACTCAGGGCCGTTTCTACTGCCGTGCAGCCCGTGCCGCCGCACTGAGCGCTGCTGGGAGGGGAGGGGTTGTGATGGAGGGGGGAGCCGCAGCCGCTGGGAGGGCAGCCCGACCTCTCCCTCCCTCTCCCCGGGCCGACCTCCATGCGATCTCCCCTCGGACTGCAGAGTAATGCAGCAGGGAAGCGCTGTGCATAACTACTCACCTCGCTGGCTCCAAGCGCTGCTCTCTCACCACCAGTCTCATCGCTCTATACACGCTGATACACACACACGCTGCTTCCGGCTAAACAGGAAGCAGCGTGTATCAGCGTGTATGGAGAGATGAGACTGGTGGCGAGAGAGCAGAGCTTGGAGCCAGCGAGGTGAGTAGTTATGCACAGCGCTTCCCTGCTGCATTACTCTGTAGTCCGAGGGGAGATCGCATGGAGGGCGGCCCGGGTAGAGGGAGGGAGAGGTCGGGCTGCCCTCCCCGCGGCTGCGGCTCCCCCCTCCATCATGGGGGGCACTTACCTAACCTATACTGGGGCAGCTACCTATCTAACCTATCCTGGGGGGCCCCTACCCATCTAACCTATACTGGGGGGCACCTACCTATCTAACCTATACTGGGGGGCAGCTACCTATCTAACCTATACTGGGGGGCTCCTACCTAACCTATACTGGGGGGCAGCTACCTATCTAACCTATCCTGGGGGGCACCTACCTATCTAACCTATACTGGGGGGCACCTACCTAACCTATACTGGGGAGCAGCTACCTATCTAACCTATACTGGGGGGCATCTACCTAACCTATATTGGGGCAGTTACCTATCTAACCTATCCTGGGGGGCACCTACCTATCTAACCTATCCTCGGGGGCACCTACCTATCTAACCTATACTGGGGGGCAGCTACCTATCTAACCTATCCTGGGGGGCACCTACCTATCTAACCTATACTGGGGGGCAGCTACCTATTTAACCTATACTGGGGGCACCTACCTATCTAACCTGGGGGGCAGCTACCTAATCTAACCTATACTGAGGGGGCAGCTACCTAATCTAACCTATACAGGGGGGCACCTATCTATCTAACCTATACTGGGGGGCAGCTACCTATCTAACCTATAGTGGGAGCATTAACTTATCCAACCTGTATTGGGGGCACCTACCTACCTAGCTAGCCTATACAGGTAACAACTATACTGGCTACCTATATTGGAGGCACCTACCTAACTAACCTATACTGGGGGCATCTACCTATCTAACCTATGCTGGGGGGCACCTACCTATCTAACCTATACTGGGGGGCAGCTACCTATCTAACCTATCCTGGGGGGCACCTACCTATCTAACCTATACTGGGGGGCAGCTACCTATCTAACCTATCCTGGGGGGCACCTACCTAACCTATATTGGGGCAGCTACCTATCTAACCTATCCTGGGGGGCACCTACCTATCTAACCTATACTGGGGGCAACTATACTGGCTACCTATACTGGAGGCACCTACCTGGCTAACCTATACAGGAGGCAACAATACTGGCTCACCTATGCCTGGCTACCTATACTGGGGGGACCTATAGCTGGCTACCTATACTGGGGTACCTATTCTGGGGGAATCTATACTGAGTGCAACTAGACCTGGCTAACCTATACTACGGGCACCCATACCTTGCTGCGGGGGGGGGGGGGGGGGGGGCGCAATTTTTACACCCTCGCCCTGGGTGCATTTTAGCCTAGAAACTGCACTGGCTGTACTGCAGCACCTACCTACCTACCTACCTAATGTATACTGCTGCACCTACCTACCTAATCTATACTGCTGCTCCTACCTACCTACATAATCTATACTGCTGCACCTACCTACGGTAGCTGTACTGCAGCACCTACCTACCTACCTAATCTATACTGCAGCACCTACCTACCTACCTAATCTATACTGCTGCACCTACCTACCTACCTAATCTATACTGCAAAACCTACCTACCTAATCTGTGCTGCAGCACCTACCTACCTACCTAATTTATACTACAGCACCTACCTATGGTAGCTGTACTGCAGCACCTACCTACCTACCTAATGTATACTGCTGTACCTACCTACCTAATCTATACTGCAACTCCTACCTACCTACATAATCTATACTGCTGCACCTACCTACGGTAGCTGTACTGCAGCACCTACCTACCTACCTAATCTATACTGCAGCACCTACCTACGGTAGCTGTACTGCAGCACCTACCTACCTACCTAATCTATACTGCTGCACCTACCTACCATACTCTACTCCATAGAGCCAAATTAATCCATGCCATGCACTGAGGATCAAACAATCCGAAACAGTATGTATGCATGTTGGATTATTCTGGCTCTGTACAAATTAACATGCTGACACATCATTGCATTCCAGCGGTTCTGGAGGTGTGTTTAGCTTCTAAGGGTGACAATGGTTCATTTGCATATATTCAGCAGTGATGCACTGGGACACATCTCAAGCTCACTCCAACCTTAATCATCACAAATTCTTTCTGTTTTAAGAAAGCAAACTTTTGTTTTTATTGTAAATTTGTTATCTAATGTTTAGATGGTTTACACAGCACATTTAGCTGCAAACAGCTCTTTATGTTAAAAAAGGTTTTTATTTTTTGAGAAAAAAACATTTTTTTGCACGTTGCAAAACAAAAAAATAAATATTTTTTTTGGTTTAAAAAAGTATACGTTTCTGTTTTTTGGTTATATTATCTCTCATACTGACACATTGCGTTGGAGTGGACTAAATAATTGCAACAGAAATGCAGTGACATTGTTAGAACAATGCATTTCTGAAACATATTTTATCGCTTACTTAGGGCCCGTTCAGACTGTACGCATTTCCAGCCGCGTTTTGGAAACGCGTGCGGGAGGCCGACACGCACGACATCAGACAGTGCATAGAGTTCACTGTCTGATGTTCACACTGCATGCGATCCGGACCTGTGCGGTCCGGGAACGCATGCTGCACGCAGATTTTGTAAAAACGTGCGGCTGTCCCATTCGCTTTTTAGTGATGGGATCAGCCACGCAACGCACACAAACGCGGATGGCGTGCGTTCGTACGCGTTGCGTTCCGCACGCATGGCCATCCGCATTTGCGATCTGAACGGGCCCTTAGTTGTATGTGCTACATTGCTTGTGATGCAATCCCCACATTTTTTTAGATCATCAATGTCCGACACAAAGCACCAGTGTAAAAAAATTAAAAATGTATGAACAATATATGTATCAATACTTCATTGCTCCCCCTAGTAGTTCATAGGTAGCCAGACCTCTCCCCTCCCCCCCAGTAATTCATAGGTAACCATACCTGAACCCCTTCCACCCGCCTCCCAGAAATTCATAGGTAACCAGACATGAACCCCTTCCACCCTCCCCCCAGAAATTCATAGGTAACCAGACCTGAACCCCTTCCACCCTCCCCCCAGAAATTCATAGGTAACCAGACCTGAACCCCTTTCACCCTCCCCCCAGGAATTCATAGGTAACCAGAACTGAACCCCTTCCACCCTCCTCCCAGAAATTCATAGGTAACCAGACATGAACCCCTTCCACCCTCCCCCCAGAAATTCATAGGTAACCAGACCTGAATCGCTTCTACCCTTCCCCCCAGAAATTCATAGGTAACCAGACCTGAACCCCTTCCACCCTCCTCCCAGAAATTCATAGGTAACCAGACCTGAACCCCTTCCACCCTCCTCCCAGAAATTCATAGGTAACCAGACCTGAACCCCTTCCACCCTCCTCCCAGAAATTCATAGGTAACCAGACCTGAACCTCTTCCACCCACCCCCAGAAATTCATAGGTAATCAGACTTGAACCCCTTTCACCCTCCCCCCAGAAATTCATAGGTAACCAGACCTGAACCCCTTCCACCCTCCCCCCAGAAATTCAGGTTCAGTTTTTTTTTTTTTTTTTTTTTTTTGGAGTGCTCCCTGACATTGGGAACACTGCTATCTATAATCAAAAGAAGGTGGTAAATTATAATAAAAAGTGTGGAGTACCCTAACGGTGGGGACACCCAAAAGACTGAGCAGGAACAGGTGAGTAGTATTTTTTTTTGTGGCGTGCTCCCTGACAGTGGGAACACTGCTATCTATAATCAAAAGAAGGTGGTAAATTATAATAAAAAGCGTGGAGTACCCTAACGGTGGGGACAACAAAACGAATTGAACAGGAACAGGTGTTTTTTTTTTCCGGTGTGCTCCCTGACAGTGGGAACACAGCTATCTATAATCAAAAGAAGGTGGTAAATTATTTAAAACAGTGCGGTGCACCCTAATGGTGGGGACACCAAGAAACTGAACAAGAAAAAGTCAGCAGAAGCCATTTTGGTGGCAAGTACTAGGCAAAGTCCTAGCTTGTGGCCCTGAGAGTAGCAGTGGCTCAGTCATACAGAAAGTTGACCATAACCCTCAGTCAGCCCACGCCATTTTGGTGGCAGGTAGTAGGCAGATTCCTAGCTTGTGGCCCTGAGAGGAGCAGTGGCTCAGTCATACAGAAAGTTGACCATAACTCTCTGTCAGCCCAAGCCATTTTGGTGGCAGGTAGTAGGCAAATTCCTAGCTTGTGGCCCTGAGAGGAGCAGTGGCTCAGTCATACAGAAAGTTGACCATCACCCTCTGTCAGCCCAAGCCATTTTGGTGGCAGGTAGTAGGCAAAGTCCTAGCTTGTGGCCTTGAGAGGAGCATTGGGTCAGTCATACAGAAAGTTGACCATCACCCTCAGTCAGCCCAGGCCATTTTGGTGGCAGGTAGTAGGCAAAGTACTATCTTGTGGCCCTGAGAGGAGCAGCGGCTCAGTCATATAGTAAGTTGACCATCACCCTCAGTCAGCCCAAGCCATTTTGGTGGCAGGTAATAGGCAAAGTCCTAGCTTGTGGCCCTGAGAGGAGCAGTGGCTCAGTCATACAGAAAGTTGACCATCACCCTCAGTCAGCCCAGGCCATTTTGGTGGCAGGTAGTAGGCAAAGTCCTAGCTTGTGGCCCTGAGAGGAGCAGTGGCTCAGTCATACAGAAAGTTGACAATAACCCTCAGTCAGCCTACGCCATTTTGGTGGCAGGTAGTAGGCAAAGTCCTAGCTTGTGGCCCTGAGAGGAGCAGCGGCTCAGTCATACAGTAAGTTGACCATCACCCTCAGTCACCACAAGCCATTTTGGTGGCAGGTAGTAGGCAAAGTCCTAGCTTGTGGCCCTGAGAGGAGCAGCGGCTCAGTCATACAGTAAGTTGACCATCACCCTCAGTCACCACAAGCCATTTTGGTGGCAGGTAGGAGGCAAAGTCACCCGAAAGGTGGAAGACCAATAAACAAAATAGCAGCAACATCAGGGACACCAGTAAACATAGCAGGACATAGCAGTGCTCCATGAGGGTAGGAACACCGAAATACTTTTGCAGCAGGAGCAGAAAAAAATGAAATTGTGCAGTGCACTCTAACGGTGTGAGCAACGATATCAATAAAAGTTTTTTATTTTTACATTTATTTTTTTAACCCTAGGGCTCCATAAGAGTGGGAAGACTGCTGTACCTTTGAATCAAATTGTGCAGTGCACCCTAATGTTGGGAACACAACTGAACATTAAATATTTAATGTTATCTTATAGACATATAGGTATATGAGAGGGAGTTGAAAGCGATCTCATTCAGTTCCTGTCTCTAAGGGCAGGGGCTGAGTATTCACCATTAATCCAGGACTGATTCATTTTTAAAAAGGTCAGTCTGTTCACTGTATCTGTAGACAAACAGGATCGCTTTTCAGTAACCACCCCACCTGCCGCACTGAATGCACGCTCAGAAATGACGCTGGAAGCAGGGCATGCCAGAAGTTGAAGCGCATACTGCGCGAGCTCGGGACAGGTTTCCAGTCTGGCGGACCAAAATTCCATGGGGTCCTCAGTGCGCATACTGTCAGATGCACCAAGTGACCCCATGTAATCACTGACCATGCAGCTCACCCGCTGGTGATAACTTCCTTCTACTGTTCTTGTTGTTATTGTTGGACGCTGAGAGAAGTAAAAGTTTCTCAGTGCTCCAAAAAGGTCTCCTGGAAGACTGGGTTTGCTAGGCTCAGCTACTTGCTGGGTGCGATGAGTGGGGATAGCTGTGATCTCAGACTGTGGAAAGACCTCCTGCACATGACGTATTAGGGCCTGCTGCAGCTCACGCATCCTCTCCTCCTGCCGGCTTGCTGGAATGAACTGACCCAGTTTCCCCTTGCATCGAGGGTCTAAAAGGGCGGCCAACCAGTAGTCATCCCTCTCCTTAATGTTTTTGATCCGGGGATCTCTGCGTAAGCATTTCAACATATGAACAGCCATGGGGAAGAGATGAGCCTGCGCCTCCAAATCATCCGGTCTGCTCAACACATCAAAATCCTCTGACTGCTGCTGCTGCTCGTCCTGCCTTCCAATGTCTACCCACCCATGAACCACAGATGCCGCACTGGCCTGCTCTCCCTCCTCACAATGGTCAGGCACCTCAAGTAAGTCTCGCGTGAAAGTAAGCTCCTCCTCCTCATGTGCCTGAGTCTGGGTGGCTTGGAGCAAGCTTTGTTGTTCAAACTCATCAAGCGCATCCTCCCCAGCTGTCATCACACTACTCAGACTCTCGTCCAGCATGTACACGAGAGGGAGCACTTCGCTGATACAGACTTGTGCCCCACTTACGAATGTTGTAGCCTGATCGAATGGGGACAAGACACGGCAGACTTGATACATCAGCCGCCACTCTTCCTGGGTGAATCGGGCAGGTGCGCCCTAGGTGCCATGTCCTCCTCGGAGGTACTCTGCAACCGCCTTTTTCTGCTCGCACAACCTATTCAGCATGCGAAGTGTGGAGTTCCACCGTGTTGCACTGTCTGCAATGAGCCTATGGGGGGGCAGGCCATGTTTCTCCTGCAATTTAGACAGTGAATCTTTGGCATTTGAAGAATAACGTAACTTCGATACAACTCTTCTTGCATGCTGCACCACATCACTCAAACCTGGGTAGGTGTGTAAAAAGCGCTGCACCACCAGGTTGAGTATGTGGGCAAAACATGGCACATGGGGGATGTTGCCCTGATTCAGGGCGGCAATCAGATTTGCTGCGTTGTCACATACAACATGACCAGCCTGGAGTCTTCCTGGGGTCAGCCACTTCTGCACCTGTCCATCGAGAATGGCCAGGACATTTGGTGCAGTAAGTCTCTGCTGCTCAACGCTGACTAAACCCAGAACCGCCTGACAGCGTCGATGTACCACTCTGCTGTGGCCAGTCCCACGGGCACGCTAACTGGGGGGCTCAGCTGTAGCGGTTGCGACATGAATAGAGTCAAGTGTGGAACTGTTCCCCTTGACCCCACGGGGCGGCGCAACCAGCTCATTGGTCGCCCCAGGACTGGAACCCTCCTGTTGACATTGGAGGGTGACCCAATGTGCCGTAAAGGACATATAACGTCCCTGGCCATGACAGCTGGTCCAGCAATCCGTCGTGAGATGTACCCTGTTGCCTACAGAATAGTCAAGGGACAGGGTCACATTATCCACAGTGTGGCGATACAGGTCAGGTATTGCTGTCCTAGCAAAAAAATGGCGGCTGGGGATCTGCCATTCTGGTATGCCAAACCTCAGCAGCTCGCGAATGGCTGTACCCTCCTCTACAAGACTGTAGGGCAATAACTGCTGGACCATAGCCTGTGACAGCAGCTCATTCAGCCTCCGGATCCTGCTGTGATGGGAAGGCAGTGGCTTTGTCGACCTTATCGACTCAGTAATTAAGGGCTGGGTGCTGTGAGCCACTGATGAGGAACGTGCAATTGAGGTAGCTGACATGTAGCCTCTACTGCCAGACTGTGTTGCGGAGTGAAGGCAGGGGGAAGGGGTGCCAATGTCAGAACCTGAATGGGAAGAAGGATGGGGCACTGTGCAGGGTCTTTTACCCATTGCTTCCTCAACAAGCTGATGCTCTCTTATGCTTTTTTATGTGGGAGAGTTGTCCACCTGCGCCCGCTCTTGACAAGTCCTTCCCTCTATGCACCTTATGACCACAAATGTTGCATATGTGGGGATCAGATTCATCAACGGTAAAGTACTTCCAAACTGGGGCTTTCTTAGATGATTTTTTAACTGGTTTTTCAGTCTCAGGCCCAACAGTTTGGGAGAGGGTGCTTTCAGCTGCAGGCTCAGGCTGTGGCTGCTGCCTCGTTTCAAAAAGCCTACCAGAGGAGCCACTGCTTCCACTAGGTCTCACGGTATGCTGATGCAGCCTCTGCGGCTCTGAATCATCTGAGCTGGCATCACCATGATGTTCAGACGGGGCATAGTCCCTATCCATATCATCGTCACTACATCCATCATAACAACCCAGCTCATCATCGTCAGGATAATTGGGAGAAAGAAGGTTGGGAGAGCCCTCATCCTGGATGTTATGTTCTCCCATTGAGGACTGAGACTGATCGCGGGCATGGTACAAGTTGTCATCATGATCATCACCCGCCAATACCTCATCGATAACATTCTGAGGTTCATTAAAAAAAAATCTGGGCATCAGACTCTAGGTTTATGTCTGACTGCGAAAGAGCTTCGTCCACAAGGTCTGAAATATGTGCAGTATATGGAAGTAAAGGCTCATTTTGGATGTTGGGGGCAGATCTTTGAGCAGGCGTGGGTGTGATTAGAGATGAGCGTAATGACGTAATTACGATTTCGCGAAATTCCGCGTAATTAGTGTAATTACGATTATGGCCGTAAGTACATAATCGTAATGAAGAAGGATTCCGCGAAATTTCGCGTAAGCGTCATTTTCGCGTAATTTTCGCATTACAATGGGTATTTGTTCATGCTGTAATTTCGCATTAAACGCTACCGTAATTTCGCGTTAAACCGTAACGCTCCGTATAATGTAAAAAAGCCGCCGACTTTAAGGGTTAATAGCAAAGCCCCCTTAAATGCTAAGAGCCTCAAATTTGGAGAATATATTAAGGACATCAGAAGGAATAAGAGGAAAAACTTTTTTTCAAAAAGACCTTATAGTTTTTGAGAAAATCGATGTTAAAGTTTCAAAGTAAAAATGTATACATTTAAAAACCCGCCGACTTTAACGGTTAATAGCAAAGCCTGCTTAAAGTTTAGGAACACCAAATTCCTAGGGCATATTAAGGGGATCAATGGGAATAAGAGGAAAACATTTTTTTTCAAAAAGACCTTATAGTTTTTGAGAAAATCGATTTTTAAGTTTCAAGGGCAAAAATGTCTTTTAAATGCGGAAAATGTCAGTTTTTTTTGCACAGGTAACAATAGTGTATTATTTTCATAGATTCCCCCAAGTGGGAAGAGTTTTACTTACTTCGTTCTGAGTGTGGGAAATATAAAAAAAAACGACGTGGGGTCCCCCCTCCCAGACCTCTTTAACCCCTTGTCCCCCATGCAGGCTGGGATAGCCAGAATGCGGAGCACCGGCCGCATGGGGCTCCGCACCCTGACTATACCAGCCAGCATGGTCCATGGATTGGGGGGTCTCGGAAGGGGAGGGGCAGCCAAGCTTTCCCCTCCCCCTCCGAGCCCTTGTCCAATCCAAGGACAAGGGGCTCTTCTCCACCTCCGATGGGCGGTGGAGGTGGAGGCCGCGATTTCCTGGGGGGGTTCATGGTGGAATCTGGGAGTCCCCCAGATGCCCACCCCCCCTCCCAGGAGAAATGAGTATAGAGGTACTTGTACCCCTTACCCATTTCCTTTAAGAGTTAAAAGTAAATAAACACACAAACACTTAGAAAAAGTATTTTAATTGAACAAAAAACATAACCACGAAAAAAGTCCTTTAATATTCTTAATTAACCAATAATACTTACCTGTCCCTTTAAATAAATGATCCCTCGAAATAGCCTTGGAAATGTTCTGTCAGTTACAATGTAACAAAGTTATTACAATGATTTGAAGGATTTGAAGGAACCCCATTGGTCTGCTAAGGACCAATGGGGCTCCTTGGAGCCCAAATTCAAAGATGCTTCTCAGAGCTCTGAGCTATATAGCTCAGAGCTCTGTCGGGTCCGTGCAGCGCAGACGGGTATGCGGCGGCTGAGCGGCGAGTGACGTCGGGTGCGGCGTAGTTACAATGTAACAAAGTTGTTACATTGTAATAACTTTGTTACATTGTAACTGATAGAACATTTCCGAGGCTATTTCGAGGGATCATTTATTTAAAGGGACAGGTAAGTATTAATGGTTAATTAAGAATATTAAAGGACTTTTTTCGTGGTTATGTTTTTTGTTCAATTAAAATACTTTTTCTAAGTGTTTGTGTGTTTATTTACTTTTAACTCTTAAAGGAAATGGGTAAGGGGTACAAGTACCTCTATACTCATTTCTCCTGGGAGGGGGGGTGAGCATCTGGGAGACCCCTTTTTAAAGGGGACTCCCAGATTCCACCATGAACCCCCCCCCTCCCAGGAAATCACGGCCTCCACCTCCACCGCCCATCGGAGGTGGAGAAGAGCCCCTTGTCCTTGGATTGGACAAGGGCTCGGAGGGGGAGGGGAAAGCTTGGCTGCCCCTCCCCTTCCGAGACCCCCCAATCCATGGACCATGCGGGCTGGTATAGTCAGGGTGCGGAGCCCCACGCGGCCGGTGCTCCGCATTCTGGCTATCCCAGCCTGCATGGGGGACAAGGGGTTAAAGAGGTCTGGGAGGGGGGACCCCACGTCGTTTTTTTTTTATATTTCCCACACTCAGAACGAAGTAAGTAAAACTCTTCCCACTTGGGGGAATCTATGAAAATAATACACTATTGTTACCTGTGCAAAAAAAACTGACATTTTCCGCCTTTAAAAGACATTTTTGCCCTTGAAACTTAAAAATCGATTTTCTCAAAAACTATAAGGTCTTTTTGAAAAAAAAAAATTTCCTCTTATTCCCACTGATCCCCTTAATATACCCTGGGAATTTGGTGTTCCTAAACTTTAAGCAGGCTTTGCTATTAACCGTTAAACTCGGCGGGTTTTTAAATGTATACATTTTTACTTTGAAACTTTAACATCGATTTTCTCAAAAACTATAAGGTCTTTTTTAAAAAAAAAATTCCTCTTATTCCTCCTGATCTCCTTAATATATTCTCCAAATTTGAGGCTCTTGGCATTTAAGGGGGCTTTGCTATTAACCCTTAAAGTCGGCGGCTTTTTTACATTATACGGAGCGTTACGGTTTAACGCGAAATTACGGTAGCGTTTAATGCGAAATTACGGCATGAACGAAACGCGAAATTACGCGTTGAAAATTACGCTTACGGTATTTTCAATTACGATTTTAATGGCAATTACGCTACCGTAATTTCGCATCGTAATCGCAAATTTCGCATGCATAATTATAGTAATGCGAAATTACGAAAATTTCGGCTCAACTCTAGGTGTGATGCTGGTACTGCTGCTACTCTCCGGCGCCTGAAGATTGGGGGACTGAGAACCGCTATCTCTCGTCACAAAATCCACAATATCATCAGCCTGGCTCTCCATAATGGGGCGCCGTGGGCCCTTCATCATCGAAGAATCGCGCGTAAGGTTGTAGGCTTTTTTTTGAGTTACATCTTCACTCCTCACTGTGCCTGTTGAGGATTGGCCACTACCTCGCACTGATTGTCCCCTACCAACTGACTGTCCCCTGCCAGTTTTGGACTGACCCCTGCCGGGTACAGAGCATCCCCTGCTTGGTGCAGAGCGTCCCCTTCCTGCTGTGAAATAAGGGATGTACTTTTTGGGCTTCTGGTTCTTGATCACTGCCTGTCAAGGTGTCAAACAAACATGTTTTTGCAGTGGTTTCAATTCCTCGGCCACGGGCACGGCCTGCTCCACCTCTGCCAGACATTGTAGGGAATATGTTCAGCAAGTGCCAAACGTTATTGTTTTATTGAAATGTAGGGGAAAGTGACAAATGATAAACTTATAAAAGAAAAGAAAAGAAAAACAAATCAAATTCAAATTTCAATGTAATGAGGGAGGAGAGGACTGGAGAGCTAGTCCAAATTATATATCAATTGCTTTGGGACAACGCACTTGAAATAAATCCTCCCACAAAAAAATGAAAATAAAATTCAATCAAATCAAATAATTAAAATGATAAAAAAAAAACAGAAATACAATTCACTCTCAGCACACGATCCCTGAATCTAACTGATTTCACTCTATTGCATATCACAGGCCCTCTCTTGTCTCTACAATCTACACACTTTCACTGTAAAATCACAAGCCCTATAATCAGTTTTCCCTGCCTCTAACACTAAACAACAGAATTCTAAGCCTAAACAAAGCCCTAACTACAATAATCAACTTCCTAACACAGGCTTACAATCACACAGATCAAAGATGTAAGAAAATGCAATAGAATTGCACTTAATATGGATGTGTAACTGTATCACTCTCTGTCTCACTCCTTCTCCTCAGAAAGTGAAAGCAACCAGTGGCGTAGCTACAAACCTCTGGGCCCCGATGCGGAATCTGGATGTGCCCCCCCCCCCGGCAACAACAGCCCCCCCTCCCCCGGCAACACTCGACGGACGCACACACATATCAAAATCCCTATAGCCAGCTATAGGTCCCCCCAGTATAGATAGCCAGGCATAGGTAAGCCAGTATAGTTGCCCCCGGTATAGGTGAGATAGGCAGGCGCCGCCGGTATAAGTTAGATAGATAGGTGCCCCCAGTACAGGTTAACTAGGTGGGTGCCTCTAATATAGGTAGCCAGAATAGTTGCCCCCAGCGTAGGTTAGATAGGTAGGTGCCCCCAGTATAGGTAAGTTAGGTAGGTGCCTCCAATATAGGTAGCCAGTTTAGTTGCCACCTGTATAGGCTAGCTAGGTGCCCCCAATACAGGTTAGATAAGTAAGTGCCCCCAGTATAGGTTAGATAGGTAGGTGCCCCCCAGTATAGGTTAGATTAGGTAGGTGCCCCCCAGTATAGGTTAGATTAGGTAGCTTCCCCCCAGGATAGATTAGGTAGCTGCCCCAGGATAGATTAGGTAGGTGCCCCCCAGTATAGGTTAGATTAGGTAGGTGCCCCCCAGTATAGGTTAGATTAGGTAGCTGCCCCCCAGGATAGATTTGGTAGCTGCCTTCCAGGATAGATTAGGTAGCTGCCCCCAGGATAGATTAGGTAGCTGCCCCCAGGATAGATTAGGTAGGTGCCCCCCAGTATAGGTTAGATTAGGTAGCTGCCCCCCAGGATAGATTAGGTAGCTGCCCCCAGGATAGATTAGGTAGGTGCCCCCCAGTATAGGTTAGATTAGGTAGGTGCCCCCCAGTATAGGTTAGATTAGGTAGCTGCCCCCCAGGATAGATTAGGTAGCTGCCCCCCAGGATAGATTAGGTAGCTGCCCCCAGGATAGATTAGGTAGGTGCCCCCCAGTATAGGTTAGATTAGGTAGCTGCCCCCCAGGATAGATTAGGTAGCTTCCCCCCAGGATTAGGTTAGATTAGGTAGCTGCCCCCCAGGATTAGGTTAGATTAGGTAGCTGCCCCCCAGGATAGATTAGGTAGCTGCCCCCCAGGATAGATTAGGTAGCTGCCCCCCAGGATTAGGTTAGATTAGGTAACTGCCTCCCAGGATAGATTAGGTAGCAGCCCCCCAGGATAGATTAGGTAGCTGCCCCCCAGGATAGATTAGGTAGCTGCCCCCCAGGATTAGGTTAGATTAGGTAGTTGCCCCCCAGGATAGATTAGGTAGCTGCCCCCCAGGATAGATTAGGTAGCTGCCCCCAGGATAGGGTAGGTAGGTGCCCCGTCCCCATAATGGAGTGGGGGGGGCCGCAGCCGCGGGGAGGGCAGCCCGACCTCTCCCTCCCTTCCTCTCCCCGGGGCCCCCCCCTCAGATGCAGAGTAAGCGGCTCACTGAAGCGCTGTAGGCAGAACTCACCTCCGTCCCTGGTTCCAATCACCGCTGGTCTCCTCCCGCTCTGCATAGATGCTGTTACACACGCAGCTTCCTGTTTAGCCGGAAGCTGCGTGTGTAACAGCATCTATGCAGAGCCAGCCAGAGAGGAGATCAGCGGCGAGTGGAACGCAGGGAGGTGAGTTCTGCCTACAGCGCTTCCGTGAGCCGCTCACTCTGCATCTGAGGGGGGGGCCCCAGGGAGAAGAAGGGAGGGAGAGGTCAGGCTGCCCTCCCCGCGGCTGCAGCTCCCCCCTACCAGCGCGCACGGGCCGCATGGCCCTCCAAACGGAGATGGGCCCCCCGGGCCCCTCCCTCGCCTCCTCAGGAGCCGGGCCCGGTCGCCAAGGCGACCGCTGCGACCGCGGGCCCTACGCCCTTGAAAGCAACCCACAAAGAACACAGATCATGGCTGACAGCTTATATACTGAAGGGCGGGAGAAGCTACTATTGGTTGCTTAGGATGTAGCTCCCAAACAAGCATGTTGACTGATTGGCTACTCTTAGAAAAGGGGAGTTGTGCCTACGAAATTATGCGTAAAATTATGCGTAAATTACCGTAAAATTACGCATACCTACGCAATTACGGTAGACGACGTTATTACAATACAGCTTTACGGTTTACGCGTACATACTTACGCGTAAGACCGTAAGTTACGCGTAGAATAACAGTAAATTACCATGCCCAGCACTGATTTGAACCCTGGTCTCCTGTGTCAGAGGCAGAGCCCTTAACCATTACACCACCCAGCCACTGCTTAAGGATATGTAGGCAGGCATGGCCTTGCCTTTCGTGTTCAACAGTTGTCAAGAGAAAAATTAGACAAGACAAATAACATTTATATCACGCTTTTCTCCTGGTGGACTCAAAGCGCCAGAGCTGCAGCCACTAGGGCACACTCTATAGGCAGTAGCAGTGTTAGGAAGACTTGCCTAAGGTCTCCTACTGAATAGGTGCTGGCTTACTGAGCAGACAGAGCTGAGATTTGAACCCTGGTCTCCTGTGTCAGAGGCAGAGCCCTTAACCATTACACCATCCAGCGTGATATAAATGTTATTTGTCTTGTCTTGTCTAATTTTTCTCTTGACAACTGTTGAACACGAAAGGCAAGGCCATGCCTGCCTTCATATCCTTAAGCAGTGGCTGGATGGTGTAATGGTTAAGGGCTCTGCCTCTGACACAGGAGACCGGGGTTCGAATCTTGTCTCTGTCTGCTCAGTAAGTCAGCACCTATTCAGTAGGAGACCTTAGGCAAATCTTCCCAACACTGCTACTGCTTATAGAGTGTGCCCTAGTGGCTTCAGCTCTGGTGCTTTGAGTGTGCCAGGAGAAAAGCATGATATAAATGTTATTTTTCTTCAGCTAGCTTCAGCTAGAAGTGTTGGTGATGTAATGGATATGTTAGTTACCTACCATACACTGAGACCTGGGCTCAATCCCCAGCCACGGTATGTAAGCTGGCTTTTGAAATACTGGAATTCCCTGGCAGATGAGATGAGGGAATAGGTAGAAGGGTAGAAGGTGCTCCAGGTATTAGAACCCATGAAACATGTTTTCTATCATTTTTTAAAATTTTTGTAAATTTTGAAGTTCGCATCCCTATTGAAGTCTATTGCGGTTCGCGAACTTTTTCGCAAACCGAACTTTCCGCAGAGGTTCGCAAACAGGGTTCTCGAACCGAAAATCGGAGGTTCGTGACATCTCTATTGAACAGTGCTCCTGTTCAAAGCTTTGGAAATCTTTTTGTAGCCTAAGCCTGCTTTAAATTTCTCAATAACTTGATCCCTGACCTGTCTTGGACCTGTCTTGTGTGTTCTTTGGATTTCACAGTGTTGTTGCTTCCAATATTTTCTTAGACAACCTCTGCGGCCCTCACAGAGCAGCTGTATTTGTACTGACATTAGATTACACACATGTGCACTCTATTTAGTCATTAGCACTCATCAGGCAATGTCTATAGGCAACTGACTGCACTCAGATCAAAGGGGGATGAATAATTATGCACACACCACTTTGCAGTTATTTATTTGTAAAACATTTTTGGAATCATGTACGATTTTCGTTTCACTTCTCATGTGTACACCACTTTGTGTTGGTCTTTCATGTGGAACTCCAATAAAATTGATTCATGTTTGTGGCAGTAATATGACAAAATGTGGAAAACTTCAAGGGGGCCAAATACTTTTGCAAACCACTGTAGGTGCACTCAATTTAGTCATTAGCACTCATCAGGCAATGTCTATGGGCAACTGACTGCACTCAGACCAGAGGGGGCTGAAAAATTACACATACCCTACTTTGCAGTTATTTGTAAAAAATGTTTGGAATCATGTACGATTTTCGTTCCACTTCTCATGTGTACACCACTTTGTATTGGTCTTTCACGTGGAATTCCAATAACATTGATTCATGTTTGTGGCAGTAATATGACAAAATGTGGAAAACTTCAAGGGGGCCAAATACTTTTGCAAACCACTGTAGATCAGTTCATTGTGATAAGTAGTGATAAAGTTATAGGCGAATGAATGGGAGGTGAAAATTGCTTGGATGCATAAAGTGAAACACGACTGAGGGCTGAAGTGGTTAAACAAGGTCCAATACCGTCTGGGAATTGATATTTATAGAGCAGGCTTGTATCCGACCTTGTATTCAGGCCCTGTGGGATGCGTGTTCTGAACAACCAAACCCAATTTCCCCCTCTATTCAACAATGATCTCAGGATATCACCCACCCTAAGTGGTTCGAAGACGAGTTCTACACCCTGGAACCTGAAGGTCGCCATATTGTCTGTGTAATAAGGCAGATAGTGTCGAGAGACATTGGACAAGTTAAATGTATTCAAAGAGGGGCCCACTGTAATGTTCACTAATTCTAATGTTTAAAGGTCAGCTACAGGGCCGGGCACTACAGAAGTTTGCCTAGAGCACCGTCCAGTTCAAAGGCACAATTTTATGTCATTTATGCTCCCTTGGCATGACCCCTTTAAGCTACGGGAGCTCAGCGGCATTATCTGCCCGCTGCTGCTCTTCTCCTTGCCACATAATTAGCGAAGTGGAAATGCAGGGGGGGAGAATGAAATGGCCAGCCCGGCTGCAGGGAGAAGCCCCGCACCCCACATTATAGGAGGACAGCCAGGAATGGAGAAGACAGTATTGATGCTTAAGCATGGAGCACAAGGGAGACCCGTTGCTCCACCCAGGGGGCAGGGCCGGTTCAAGTAACAATTGGGCCCTAGGGCAAAATTAGCCTGGGGGCCCCCCAACAGACACCCCCGAACCAAAAAGCCTCATTAGAGGCCCTTTGTTGCAGCCAAATTTCCCTCCTGGGCCCCTGAGCTGGCTGCTGACTCTCCCCCAATCACCTCCCAACTTAACAGACTCTGCAGAGTCCCTGGGGAGCAACAGTTAAGATGGGGAGGGACAACTTGGGGGCCCCTACAGGCTCTGGGGCCCTGGGGCAATTGCCCATTTTTTCCTATGGTAGCTCCGGCCCTGCCAGGGGGAAGGATGCAGCACACACCACACTAGAGCACTGGAAAGCTGCCTGCTCTATGGCCGATTGTGTCCCCGCCCCCTCTCATTCTCTGTGATTTTGATAGTGCCAGGCATCAGTGACGACGTGCACAGATGCCATCACAGGACTGCCTTAAGGACAGAGCTGCACAATATCAGGAGGTGAGAGAGAGATGAGCCGTTTCCTGCTGTGTGTTCCATCTGGTCAGCTATGCTCTGCATTCTGGTGACAATAATTGCAGCTGTAGTGACAGGAGGAGAGCAGCACTGTAGAAGGTACATGCATGGTTTACATAAACGGATGCTGTAGTAATAGCAGGCTGAAATATTCATGTGTCTGAATTCCCTGTGATTGTCCTGCTAGTCTCTGGCTACATATGCTCCATCCCCCTCCTTCCCTCCTTCTTATGTATTCCCCCTCCCAGTGCTTCAGTCTGCCCCTGTCAAACAAACCCACCTGTGGTGAAGCATCTTTCTCCCCTACATTCACTCTGACTCTCCATTTTCTGGCATCTCTCCCTTCCTATTTTCTTCCCCAATCTCTTTTTCTCTACCTCACTAGAGTTGTCCCGAACGGTTCAGCCGCAAACTTATTCGCGTGAACATCGCTGGTTCGCGTTCGCGTCGAAACCAAACTTTATGGCGAATTTGACCCGCCCCTATACTACATAATTGGGCTAAACTTTGACTCTCCACATCACAGTCAGCAGACACATGACAACCAATCAGGCTGCACTCCCTCCGGGAGCCCCCCTCCCCTTATTTAAGGCAGCAGCGTCGGCCATGATCTCACTCTGTCTGCTGCTGTAGTAGTGAAAGAAGAGAGAGGTTGCTGCAGAGACATAGGGAAAGCTTAGTTAGGCTCTTGTTAGGCTTATTAGCTTGCTCCTTGCTGATACTTTTGCTAAAAAGCACCACCAAAACAGCTCTTTTGAGAGCTAATGTTCTTGCGATGTGTTTTTTTTTTTTTTTTTTTTTTGTGGCCTACTGACACTTGCATATACAGCCCTGTCTGTCACAGCTGGCCCTTGCTAATTGCTATACTGTGCCAGGCCCAGCACATTCAGTGCCTACCTTTTCACTGCACCTGTGTGTGTGACTGCACATATTATACAAGCAGTCAGTACCTTTCACTGCATCTGTGTGTGACTGCATGCTTGTGCCATTGGCACTGCATATTACAGCCCTGTGTGTCACAGCTGGCCCTTGCTTATTGCTATACTGTGGCAGGCCCAGCACAGTCTGTGCATACCTTTCACTGCACCTGTGTAACAGCACACAGTTTTATATACCAGTGACAGCATACCTGTTCACTGTACCTGTGTGTGTGACAGCTGCACATTTGTAATACCAGTCCGTGCATACCTTTCCCTGCACCTGTGCAACAGCATGCACTTTTATATACCAGTCACTGCACCTGTGTAACCGCACATTGTTGTACCAGCAGTCACTGCAACCTTTTCACTGCACCTGTGTAACCGCACATTGTTGTACCAGCAGTCACTGCAACCTTTTCACTGCGCCTGTGTAACCGCACATTGTTGTACCAGCAGTCACTGCAACCTTTTCACTGCACCTGTGTAATTGCACATTGTTGTACCAGCAGTCACTGCAACC
The DNA here is from genome assembly GCF_040937935.1 of Hyperolius riggenbachi. Classification (NCBI taxonomy): domain Eukaryota; kingdom Metazoa; phylum Chordata; class Amphibia; order Anura; family Hyperoliidae; genus Hyperolius; species Hyperolius riggenbachi. The sequence continues at coordinate 155,321,663 of NC_090655.1, forward strand.
TTTTCACTGCACCTGTGTAATCGCACATTGTTGTACCAGCAGTCACTGCAACCTTTTCACTGCACCTGTGTAACCGCACATTGTTGTACCAGCAGTCACTGCAACCTTTTCACTGCGCCTGTGTAACCGCACATTGTTGTACCAGCAGTCACTGGAACCTTTTCACTGCACATCGTATTTTTCAAGTCAGTGCATACCTTTCACTTCATCCCCCCCAATATGGACAAAACAAGAGGCAGAGGCAGGCCTCCCGGCAGGTCTGTTCTGGTGGCGTGATTTCGTGTGGCCCTGGACCAAAGTACAGTGTTCAGAAAGCATGTGTCATCAACTCCCAAGATTGCCAAGACGTACTTGACTATTTAACACAGAACACCTCATCTTCCTCAGCTTCCGCACGGAACCATGACATATCTTCCCTTGCAGCCACCACTGCTACTACTAGCACCACATCTGCCCCATTTGACACTTCGCAGGAGTTATTTGGTGGTGTAACGATTGTGGAACTTTCTCCGTGATCAGCGCACAACGCGTGCGCTGATACGGCGGAAATCCTCCACAAGTGTATAATTGCAGGAACCCAGCAAAAGGTGCTAAGCACCCGTAGAGGGAAATTCCTGTCGGCAGATGGCGCTGAGGAGTGCAGAGGAACCAATCCTCTGTACCTCCACAAATGCCAGACAGGAATTGTATGAAGCGCAGAACGCAATCGCAAGAGAAGCGATTGCAAATGAGAACGAGCAAAGGGACAGGTTGTATGTGTGTGCACCAAACTAGTGGTCAACTCGCGACGGTGCACACACCACAGCAGATAAGAAGTAGGAACATGATCGCGAGAGGTGCGATCGCCAGATGTGACACAAGGCTACAGAAAGGCGGAGCACGAGAGTAGCAAAGGCACAGAAAATCATACAATGAGGAGATACGGTAAATAACAAACGCTAACTGAACGCGAACACCGCACTCATTCGCAACAGTGCACGCATTCGTGCGCGGTCCCCGCGTGATAAGCACAGCAGGGACAAGCACGCCTAACTAACCATCGACAGACAAACATGAAACAGAGGACGCGAACGCTTGCTTAACGGTTACCTCACCGAGCCTCCAGCAAGCGTTAGTAGCAGACAACCCGAAAAAAGGGACAAGCGAGAGATAGGATCCACAGCACTAGCGAAAGTCGGTAGCGCGATCCAGGAAGACAGAACAGAAGGATCCACAGCACTAGCGCAGGATGCCAGTGCGATCCAGGTAGACAGAACAGAAAGATCCACAGCACTAGCGCGAAGCGAGTGCGATCCAGGAAGGCAGAACAGAGTAGCAGACCAGAAGGATCCACAGCACTAGCACAAGGCGAGTGCGATCCAGGAAGGCAGAACAGAAGGATCCACAGCACTAGCGCAAGGCGAGTGCGATCCAGGAAGACAGAACAGAAGGATCCACAGCACTAGCGCAGGATGCTAGTGCGATCCAGGTACAGATCAGAAGGGGCTACCAGTAACAACCGCTGTTCCGGTAGCACCCAGACACACAGAATGATTTCCTGTCGACCACCGCTGGGACAGGACAATCGCAACAGACAAACAAAACAGATAAACAATCCTAACTGCACTAAGGAAACATGCCCAGTGCAGTTTCCAGGGATTACTCTAAGCTGATCTTCAAACAAAGAGCAAGGCTGACACTCCTGCAGGAGTGTTACACAGGACTAAATCCTTATGACCAGCCAAGCATTGTGGGAAACACATAGTACTTATAGTACACGCCTCCAATGAATGTGGCCAGGCAATTTGCATGACAACGTATGCAAATTCCTCAGCAAGCACAAGCTGCAAAACTGACAGAAGCTCTCCTTTTCCAGAGTCCTGCAGCATGCAAACCCAAACAATGGTCAAAAAGCTGCCTGCCTGCACAGGCAGCTGAGCAGATCATTACAGGTGGGGAATTAACTGATTCACAGCCATTATTGTTACAACAAGATGAAGGCGCTAAGCAAGTTACACCACCTCATATGTCTGAGTTAGGTGACACTATGGACGTAAGGTGTGAGGATGATGATGATGAAGTACCTGCTGTTGGTGCAGATTTGGAGGTGTCTGATACAAGCGAAGCTGGGGAGGATGATGATGATGATACTGCCATGGATGCCATGTGGGATCCTTATAGACAAGATGGCCAAGGGGACAGTTCAGAGGGGGAGTCGGAGAGGAGTAGGAGGAGACAAGCTCCTGAAAGAAACAGGGGGAGCTCATTGTCAGAAAGAGCTGGTGGCAGTGTCCGGTGCCATGTATCGCCACCTATGGACAGCCAGCCAACATGCCCTTCAACGTCAGCTGCTGACGCCACCATAGTGCCACCACCCCTGGGCTCAGCGGTGTTGAAATTGACTGAGCCGTGGAAAGGCCAACACCCGCGTAGGGACAACTGCCTTACGAGGCACATGGAGAAAAGGCACAAACTGCAATGGGAAGACCACCTGAGGAAAAGCAGCACACAAAAGCAAAGCCACCCTCCTTCTCCTCTTCCTCCTTCAGTTGCATCATCTTCAGCCGCTTTCTCCCTTGCACCTTCACAATCATAGCCACCCTGCTCCTGCTCCTCTGCCCACAGCAGCAGCCAGGTGTCCATGAGAGAAATTATTGAGCGGAAGAAGCCAATGTCTGCCAGTCACCCCCTTGCCCGACGTCTGACAGCTGGCTTGGCGGAACTGTTAGCTCGCTAGCTGTTACCATACCAGCTGGTGGACTCTGAGGCCTTCCGAAAATTTGTGGCCATTGGGACACCACAGTGGAAGATACCAGGCCGCCATTAGGTGATACCCACACTGTACCGTGAAGTTGAAAGGCAAGTGGTGTCATCTCTGGCACACATCGTTGGGTCAAGGGTCCACCTGACCACGGATGCCTGGTCTACAAAGCACGGTCAGGGCAGGTATATTACTTGCACAGCCCATTGAGTCAACCTAGTGACTGCTGGAGAGCAGGGAATACGTGGCTGTGCAGCGGACCTAGTTGTGACACCTCCACGGCTTGCAGGCAGGCCTGCTGCCACCTCCTTTCCTTCTCCTCCTACTACATCCTTTTCGCTGTTGTCCTCCTCCTCCTCGGCTGAGTGGCAGTGCAACTCTACTGGTGCTGCAATATCCTCTCCAGCTACACAGCCCCAGCTCCCTAGGGTTTATGCTGCATGCCAGGTATGACGTTGTCTCTCCATCTTAGACATGTCTTGCCTCAAAGCTGAGAGTCACACGGATGGCTAACACGGTACAATACCCTACTGCTACTACTATGATTGATGTATACACATGCAAGATGTTTTAAAGCACTTTAGGCCTCCAATTTAGCATGCATGTGATTTCTGCACTTAAAACGCTGCTGTGCGTCAAATCCTGATTTTTCCCTGGGACTTTTGGCATGTATCCCACTCCGCCATGCCCCCCTCCAGGTGTTAGATCCCTTGAAACATCTTTTCAATCACTTTTGTGGCCAGCATAAATGTTTCTAGTTTTCAAAATTCGCATCCCCATTGAAGTCTATTTCGGTTCGATCACTGAGGAAGAGCAAGATGAGATGGCTAGTACGGCAGCATCAGACTTTGTGCAGATGGCATCTTTCATGCTGTCCAGCCTGTTGAGGGACCCCCGTATGAAAAAACTCAAGGGGAATGACCTGTACTGGGTGGCAACACTACTAGACCCCCGGTATAAGCACAAAGTGGCAGAGATTTTACCAAATACCCACAAGACATAAAGGGAACTGAGCACATTCTCGTTTACTGGAATCTCTCCTGGCATAGAAGCTGCCATGTTCCCCCCTCCCCTTCTCACATTCCTTATTTACAGAAGTCAGAGATGCTATCTTGACACATTGACACACACAATGTCTTTGAAGAAACAGTCCTAATTACTCACCCCCTTTGTTGATGAAAGGCATTGTTTACCTATTGGTAATTAGCTCAATAAAACAATTAGGTTCCTGAAAGCTCTGCAGATGGGGACGGTCGGGCAGGCCTGCTGAAACAGGCTAATAAAAGTACTTTGAATGTAAAATACAAGGTAAAATGAAAGTTTATTTTAATAATGAAACAGATTGTCGGCATGCATTTTTCATGTGCTATAGAAATGTCCTGAGTGATAAAAAAGGTGCTCGGGTTCACTTTAAAGGATGCAGCACTTGAAACACCATTTGGAAAGTATTCTTTACAGTTAAGGGTGTTGTCACAGCACAACGGAATAAAGGTGCCACTGCCAGTAATCTTCCTCCTTCTCCCATGTCCACGCAGGCAAGGATCTCGGTCATGTCCGACATGCGGACATTCTTTACTCCAACGCCTCGCCTTAGCCATTACGGATCCACCCTCCAACAACGCCTCGACCGGCAGGTAGCCGACAACTTTGCCTTAAGTGTGGATGTAGACACTCTGAGGAGCGATGAACCCCTAGACTACTGGGTGCACAGGCTTGACCTGTAGCCAGAGCTGTCACAATTTGCCATCCAACTTCTGGCTTTCCCTGCCTCAAGCGTCCTGTCAGAAAGGACCTTCAGCGCAGCTGGAGGCATTGTCACTGAGAAGAGAAGTCACCTAGGTCACAAAAGTTTTCAGTACCTCACCTCTATCAAAATGAATGAGGCATGGATCCCAGAGGGCTACTTCCTGCCCGAAGACTAAGGCAGTCCCCACACACAGCATATCTGCCTGCACACCGTGTGACTGCCTGCCCCAAGACTAAGTTGGTCCCCACACAGCATGTGGGGCCTGCAGGCCGCATGACTGCCTTCTCAACCACCAACAACAGCGTCCAGGACTTCAGGTAGATTCCTGAACTTTTAAGGCCGCTGCTAGCAGCGGCTGCAGGGCCGGATTTACAGCTCAGGAGCCTAAAGGCACATAAGTTCGGGCGCCCTAAGCCCCGCCTATCAGCACAGGCCACACCCTCAACTCACGCCCCTTTTTCTTACGCAAACTAATGTAGATATTACCAAAGGCAGTTAGAGAATACTAACAATATGCAGATATTGCCAATGACATGCAGAATTTACCAAATATATGCTATTACCAACAAGCAGATAATACAAATCACAAGGAATTAATACAGATAACACATAGTTTCGTGTCAGACGGGTACGTCTTGGTGCGAGAGTACGCACGTAATGCAATTGGAGGTTGCCAAAAAGTGCGGTCACAAGGCGCCCAAGCGGACATACTGTGCATGCACAGCATAGTATGTCTGGGTTTGAGAGCGCCAACAGGACCCTTAGAATGGGGAGGAAAATAGGCAAACAGAGGCAGACACCGGCCCACGGGAGGTGCAGTAAGCATATGTACAACTCCCCTCACACACACAGGCAATTTGAGGATATGTTTAGGACTAAGATATCCTTTAAAATATCAGGCATTTGCGAAAATGTGGAAAATGTGATCTACTTACCTGTTGCTTCCTTTAGCCCCGGAAAGCTATGTGTCCCTTGCCACAGCTCTGCTCCCAGCTGGTCTCCAAAGGTCCCCTCTGTTGCATATGCCGACTTGGCAAGGTCGTTATTTTCTGCGCCATTGTGCGGCTGCTCACGATCACATAGCCGGGAAATTTGTGTGCAGGTGCAGTGCTTCTGCGCCTGCACAGAACACTCCCTGCTACGTGACCGTGATCCCGCAAGCGCAGAAGATACCGACATCGCTGGGTTGGCATCTGCAACTGAGGGGACCTTTGGAGACCGGCTGGGAGCGGAGCTGTGGCAAGGGACACATAGCTTTCCGGGGCTGGAGGAAGGAACAGGTAAGTAGATATCATTTTCTTTAAAATACATATTTCCTTTAACCCTCACTGATCTCTAGCTGAGAGACTACATTACTTCCTCCTTCTAAACGTGTCCCCTGCTGAGGCAATCCTATGCTTCCCCTTACTACTTCAAGTGGTTCCCCTCCCCATTTGACACCTAGTCCTGGCCTCCAGCAGTGTTTTCACAGAGTGACACCTCAGCACTGACCAGCTGTCACCTGATCTGATCAGAGCAGCAAATACATCTGATTAGGTCAGGTGACATCTGGACAGAGCTGCCTGTCACCCTATGGAAATATCACAGGATTGTCTCAGCAGGGGACAGTGTTCAGAAGGAGGGGAGGGGGAGCATTATAGTCTCTCAGCTAGGAAAAAAGGGGGGGGGGGGGAGGGGGGGAATCAAAGGTCCCAAGCCTCTCTGCATTAACGATTAGCCACTTACTCTGTCACTATAACTGTCTGCAGATCTCACTGGCACAATGCAAGTAGTCTGAATGCACGCTGGTCCTGTCACTGTGATGTTATGGAGCAGGAAGGAATGGCATCTTCAAAAGTCCCGGGCACAGGAACAGGCTGAACCGATAGACATGGGGAGGGGGATGGGGGCAGAGCTGTAGCCCACACGTTGTGCAGCAAAATCATCCCAAAGCCACATGTAACAGCATTCCGTGCTGCTCTCCCCACCACTCCCTGTCACTTTACTGACCCTTTGCCTTCACGTGTGAAATGGAAGGGGGGACGGAGCTGTGTGTACTTAGCCGAGCTCCACTTCCTCCTCCTCCCTCCCCCTCTGCAGACTTTGTAATCACTTCGGTAACTTTCTCCCCTTATAGCTCCCGGCGGCTACACAGTGAAAAAGTAAGTAAATCCAGCCGGAGGACAGTGCACGCCGCTCTCATCTTCCCGACCCCCATCCAAGGCACTGTGTCACACACCGCTTTCTGCCACTGTCTACATCTCATGTGTGCCCCCAATAGAATACACACGGGGCGGGGGGCGGAGCTGTAAGGTAAACAGTGCAGCCGGCAGTGGTTCCTCAAACTCCCAGCCAGCAGCAGAAGGACAATCTCGCCGCCCCCCGCCGCCTATGCACGCAGCTAGCTGTTATTCACACAAGCGCTGCGTGCAGGCATGGAAACGGCGGCCGGTGGGCGGGGAAAATGGGTAATGAATGTGTGTGTGCGTGTGTTGCCACTAGCCGCCCACAGCCCGCCCCTCTCTGTAGTTCCGCCCGCGGTCGCCCAATTATCATGTAAATAAGGGCGTGAGCGGCCGCTATTGCATTTTCACTGATTAAAATTTAAAGGGGACATGACACAGACCCGCCCTTTGACCAATCAGGCGCCTGTAGGCACGTGCCTAGGGTGCCTTATGGTAAATCCGGCCCTGAGCGGCTGCTATAGTAATTTTTCTGGTGCGTGTACATGCCTGACTAATTTTTCTGGCTGCACTGCAGCTGCAATAACAAAACAAAAGGCATGTACATGTGTCAATTCCCTTTCATGATCGTGAAGGGGCTTGAGTATCACAATGAAGCAATGACCGGCTAAATGAGTGTGTTGGGGTTGGGGGCACACCTGACCCAAGAAGATAATATTTCCAAGATGAAGCCGGCACACTATCCAACATAAAATTTAGGGGGTGCTTAGTAAAGAGGTATAGGCAGTACCACAACAAGTAAGTCCAAAGGTATCACCAGCACACCGCAAGTTTAAAACACACCGTTTATTGTGCCAGTCTCCACAATGATCCAACAATTGTTTTGGGGCCGCGCAGGGTCCCCCTTTATTAAGGCATGTGGTTACACTGCACATTACAAAACAGTTACTATATATATGAATCTAATCCCTAAACACCCCACCTATAGAAAGTGACCTCACAATGACATCATGATAATTATCTTAGGTAAACACAATCTAGCCTTGCAAAATACAAATGATCAAAATGCTTTTTTCAATCCAACTGCATTACTGAGTGCACACTGTGCTACTCTGCCCATGAACCTACCTTTACGGATGCCCCCATATCGTCCCTGGTGCCATTCTATGTTAATTGATCAAATTCAAAATCCAGAGCCATCCCCTCTATCTGTTATTACACAATAGATATGACCCTCCGGATGGAAGTTTCCACGATCCAGCCCTATACAAGAGCCAGTGTGGGGGTGTGGCTATCGCTCTGCTCCATTACCAGGAGTGGAGCGTCATCGCCGAGGCGTTGGGATGCCGATGTGACGTATTCGCTGCATCCCTCACACATAGCATGCGGCGCTATCGTCGCAAACAATTCGACGTGTACGTTGTCATTGCCGGGGTGTGGTAATAGTGCCGCATTCTATGGTAATAGCACCGCATGCTGTGTGCGAGGGATGCAACAAATACTTTGCGTCGGCATCCCCACGCGACGGCGATGACGCTCCACTCCTGGTAATGGAACAGAGCGATAGCCTCGCCCCCACTGGATCTCGTCTAGGGCTGGATCGTGGAAGCTCAAAAGGATCCTGAGGCTCAAAAGCTCAATAGCATCCTGAGGCTTCCCTCTCTTTGGCTAAGTATCTCTTTCAGAACCCAAGCTTCAGCTCAGGCTCTCAAAGATTATAATGCATTTATTTCATAATGCTGTTATGTCTCTGTTTTCAGAGGAGGTCACAATCTAATCCCTACTATAGGCATAGTCTAATGCCCTACCATATTTTTATTATTTATTTATATAGCACTGAAATCTTCTGCAGCACTTTACAGAGCACACAGTCATGTCACTGACTGTGCTGAAATGATGCCGCATTACGATTATTTTCTAGTGAAACTCTGACGCATTACGGGAGGGAAGGGAGGGGGTACAGGTTTTATCGCCTGGAGTGACAACATTTCCAGAGGTGCCCCTGGTTGGCAGCTGTAGCCTACACACTTTTGCTGACACGTACTACAGGAAATCACATGACTTGTAATTCAAAAACTGTTGTAAATGTAATGTTTAACAAAAAGGCTGTTTTGTCTGGAATAAGGACTGGTTCACATTGTGAGCGATTATGCTCAATTTGCTTATGGCGAGCAATTGGCAAACACTACAGTCTTGTCACCCTATGAATGTGTTCTCACTGCAGCGATTTCATTTTAAGAAAATGGAAAACATGCTACCTGTTCCATTTTTGGAGTAATTTTTCTTAAAGTAATGCAAAAAAAGCACATTCCTTTTAATACCACTCTGCAAAAACACAACTGCTAAGCGCCTAGCGATTGCATTTTGTATTGGGAACTAGGCCAAAGGCCTCTTTCACAGTGCGATGGTGCGTTTGATGCGATGTTAAAGTCGCACAACGTGCCCCTAACGCAGCGCATGTAGGTTATAACATTGGATGTAATTTTCTACTATGTTATGTGTCTCTTGGTGTGCCGTTTTCGTCGCATACTGATGGAACAAAAATGGCGCATGCGTTACATAAAAAAATAACACATTACTGAGCATGTGCAACACACAACGCAGCAAATGTATTGCTAAATGCACAGCATGCAGCACTTTCTAAACATTGCTACACGTTACTCACAATGCAACGTGTGCACTGTGACTGTCGCACAGACTTTGCATTGCTGTGCGCTAGTCTGCGTTGGAACGTTTTCTAACGTGCGACTTTAACGTAGCACTGTGAAAGAGGCCTAAGAGTAGACTTCCTTGTCCTAATTGTGAACTCCACTGGTGATATGAAGAGGCTCGCAAGCATATGACCCTACTTCTTGATAAGCCAAGTTCTGGAGTTGAATGTAGACAGAAATAGCCTTGGGGGGAGCAAAGTATTCACTCCAGAAGATGAAAGCATGCAACCAAGTCCTGTTATAACGAAGGATCAGCATTTAGGGCAGGTAGGTAATTTTAAATTATCAGAATCCATATAATATATAGCCACAAAAAACTTCTCCATACCTACCAACTTTTTGAGATGAGAAAGAGGGACACTTAAGCCACACTCCTGCCACACCACTAATCATGCCCCCTGTCACACCCCTGGTCACGCATACCATAAAGATATGGTGTACCACGCATACCATAAAGAAAAATATGCTATTTTATAACTCAAACCACACTGGTGCTTTCTATCGTGGTTAATTTTCCTTCATATTAACATTTTAAAATTAGTAATATTTCAATTTAAAGGATGGGAATAAAATTTAGAGTCAAACACATTTTTAGTAGAGACATATATATGTTTACATAGAAAGAGGGACAAAGTCCTGAAACAGGGACAAATGAGGAGGAAAGAGGGACAGAGGGACAGGGCTCCCAAAGAGGGACTGTCCCTCCAAAAGAGCGACAGTTGGGAGTTATGCCTCTCCCGTATCCTTATTTCTAAAACTGTTACTTTTTAACAGGTCAGTACAATCTTTCAGTGATAGGGATGTTAATGAGATGCAAATAATATCAAGTTGATGCAGGTTTATGCTAATTTTGTATACAGATATATGCAGCTTAAAAATAGATATATCACTGACAGAGCGCCCCTCCCTCCCATCTTCTGATCATCTAACTATAAAAGTATTACTTTAACCAATTCCAGACCGAGGTGATAGAGATCTACGCCCTGTTTTGATGGGCTCCTGGCTGGCAGGGCGTAGATATCTATCACCGGCGCCGCCACTCCACGCCGCGATCATGCGCACCGAAGCTGCCGCACTTAGCTGTCTTATGACAGCTCTTGGGTATATCACAATGGTACATGCTAGGCTGGCTTCAGCATGTAGCATTGTAGTGTGTTGTGTTGGTGGTATAATGGTTAGGATAGCAGCCTACAGAGCGGTAGGCCTGGGTTCTATTCCTGGCCATTAAATGTGAGTTAGCTTTTGACATACAGGTCCTTCTCAAAAAATTACCATATTGTGATAAACAGTGGTGCTCACCGCCAGGTCGTGATCACGCTTACGCGTGGATTCACGACCATTTTGACGCATTCCGCCTCGGACACGAAAATCCGTGAATAGATTTTCAACCACGAAAATCTACTTCGGCTTCGCGTGAATGCGGACAGAAATCCGCATTCACGCTCGTAAAAACCCGGGGCTGAAGTCGTGGTTTGCGGAAATGCGTCAAACTATGCGGAAGTGACACATTGCAGGCCAATCAGAGTGCCCCAGCCAGGCCCTAGCAACCAATCACAGGAGGGGAGCTATGCCCTCCCCTCCTGAATATAAAGCGGCGGCCATGATGGAAAAGCTCTGTCCTTGCTACTAGACTGTGGTGCTGAGAGGATTATCTCCAGGCCATTGTTGTTTGAGCAAGTGCATTTATTGTGTTAAAAACAAAGCGTTTTTTTTGCTAACACTGCTCTTATACTGTACACAGTTAGCTAGTCAGTGAGTGATTGCTGTAGTTAGTTGTAGTCAGTGTAGTGTAGTGGGAGTGTGGGAGTCTCGTGATTATTTAACTGTGTGTAGTGCTGTGCAGGCAGGTTCAGTGCTGCAGTGTAGTGGGAGTGGGGATTATCTGTGTGTAGAGTGCAGGCAGGCAGGTTAGTGCAGCTGCAGTGTTCACTTGTATATTCCAGTGACAGTTATACACTTGTACTATTTGCAGGCAGCCAGTCACACCGCCGGCGCCGCCACTCTCTGCCAGCGCTGTTCATTCATTCTGTCAGTGACCTTGTGCCGTGCCCAGTGCCCACTGCTCGCTCGCTGGCATATGAGCATCTCATTACACAGTGTGACATCCTTGTGTGCCCACTGCATCCTTCAGTGACCTAGTTGTATATCCAGTGCCCACTGCTGTGCCCACTGCATCCTTCAGTGACCTTGTACTGTGGCCACTGCATCCTTCAGTGACCTAGTTGTATATCCAGTGCCCACTGCTGTGCCCACTGCATCCTTCAGTGACCTTGTACTGTGGCCACTGCATCCTTCAGTGACCTAGTTGTATATCCAGTGCCCACTGCTGTGCCCACTACATCCTTCAGTGACCTTGTACTGTGGCCACTGCATCCTTCAGTGACCTTGTACTGTGCCCACTGCATCCTTCAGTGACCTTGTACTGTGCCCACTGCATCCTTCAGTGACCTAGTTGTATATCCAGTGCCCACTGCTGTGCCCACTGCATCCTTCAGTGACCTTGTACTGTGGCCACTGCATCCTTCAGTGACCTAGTTGTATATCCAGTGCCCACTGCTGTGCCCACTGCATCCTTCAGTGACCTTGTACTGTGCCCACTGCATCCTTCAGTGACCTTGTACTGTGCCCACTGCATCCTTCAGTGACCTAGTTGTATATCCAGTGCCCACTGCTGTGCCCACTGCATCCTTCAGTGACCTTGTACTGTGGCCACTGCATCCTTCAGTGACCTAGTTGTATATCCAGTGCCCACTGCTGTGCCCACTGCATCCTTCAGTGACCTTGTACTGTGGCCACTGCATCCTTCAGTGACCTTGTGCTGTGCCCACTGCATCCTTCAGTGACCTTGTACCGTGCCCACTGCATCCAGTGATTCATTACTAGCAACATGTCTGGCAGGGTTTCGCGGGGTGAGAGGAAAGGGAGTTCAATTGCCTCAGCCACTTCTGGGACTGCTCCACGTCCAGGGAGAGGACGCCCAGCTGTACGTGGTCGTGATGCAGCAGAAAAGGGGGCAGCAAAGCCTGGGCCGAGTGAGCGGACGCCATTGTCCAAATATTTTAAAGTTTCTGGTCCCCGTGTGGTGGTTGAGCAAATGGAACCTGACGTACTCATGGACATCATGACTTCCTCCCAGACCTCTACTGTGAGCACCACTCCAAGCAGTAGCAGCAGCAGCCAACATCCCACGCTTGTTGTGACATCCACCCCAGCACCCACTGGTCAGCAGCCCTCCCAGGATGACAGCGTTCTGTCCCTCAGTCCGGCATCTGGGAACCTGCTGATGCAAGAAGCACAGGACTTACTGGGGACTGATGTGGCAGAGATTGTGATCGGGCCACAATCACAAGCGTTGTTGAGTTCTGGTGATGAAGAAGAGGGGTCTGTGTCTGGGGATGTAGGGACAGAAGAGGAGGCGGGGGAGTCAGAGGAAGAGCTGGATTATGATGATGCTGCTGATGATGACGCTGTGGACCCTAACTATGTGCAGCCTGCTGAGTCCGTGGAAGAATGGTCAGAGCAGGATGACGAGTCACCTCGGCCTAGGCAAGGATATCGCCATATGTCAGGCAGGGGCAGGGGCATCGGCAGCAGTGGGCGTGGAGGAAGTAGACAGGACACTGCTTCAGCTGGCACCACCACCATGCAACCCCCGGCAACTACTACCACACATTGCTCCGCTGCACCCTCTGCTAGTGGGGGCCGCAGTAAATTAAAGTCACCAGTGTGGGATTGCTTTGAGGAATGTACTGATGACAAAAGGTATGCGGTGTGCAGGTTATGCAGCAAAAGATTGAGCCGTGGGAAAAGTCTGAGCAAGATGGGTACCTCATCCCTCCAGGGCCACCTGAGAAGCCGCCACTGCCGCGAGTATGCGGACTTTAAGAGGAAGCAGGCACTGCTGGCAGGGGTTCCTGAGAGCAGAAGGCCCACCAGCGCAGCAGCATCCTCCCTCCCTCAGGGTCGTGAATCCCCCACAGCAGCAGCAGTAGTAGCACGCAAGCGCTCTTCCACCTCGGCTACTCAGGACACAGACATTGAGGCTGGCAGCCAGTGTTCGTCTCTCTCCTCTGCCTCCCCTGCATCCCAGCGTCGTCAGACCCTGCTGAGCGACACCTTTCAGGGTCTGACCAAGCCTCTGCCTCCAAGCCACAGGCGGATCCGCAAACTAAATGGCTTGCTGGCCCGGGCCATGGCATCACAGCTGCTTCCCTACTCCCTGGTGCAGGAGGGGAGCGCCATGCGGACGCTGCTCCAATTTGGCATCCCCGAGTGGCAAGTCCCCAGTCGCCACTATTTCAGCAGGAGCGCGATCCCAGCACTCCACAAGTTTGCGGTGGAAAACGTGGCCCGTTCCCTGGACTACTCTGTGGGCAAGCGGGTCCACGTGACCATGGACTCGTGGAGTAGCAGATTTGGGACAGGTCGCTACCTGTCCTTTACGGCCCACTGGGTGACACTGATGGAAGGGAGGGAGGACAAGAGCGCATCAGCCCAGCTAGTGGTGCCACCACGCGGGATCAGGGGGGATGCAGAAGGGTCCTGTCACGACACTCCCTCAGCACCCGGAAAGCAAGCCCGCCTCGGCAGCAGCAGCGCCAAGCCTCGGCACTGCCAAGCCCTTTTAAAATTGGTGACCCTGGGGAAGGAGAGGCTTACGGCCACCAACGTCCTGGCCGCCCTCAGGAAGCAGGAGCGGAGGTGGCTGACCCCCAGAGGCCTGGAAGTGGGGTATGTGGCAGCCGATAACGGGGCCAACCTGGTGGCAGCAGTGCAGCAGGGAAACCTCCAGCACATCCCCTGCTTGGCCCACGTGCTCAATCTTGTGGTGCAGCGCTTCTTGCGCACCTACCAGGGGATGAGCGAGCTGCTGCAGGATGCCCGGGCGGTGGTACGCTTTTTCCGCCTGTCAGCCACTGCCTCTGCACTCTTGTCCACCTTACAGCAGCAGTATGGAAGGCCACAACACCGGATGATCATCGACATGCCAGTTCGCTGGAATTCGACTCTGGCCATGTTGGAGCGGCTGTGTCAGCACAGGCTGGCTCTTAGGGCCTACATGCTAGACCCAAGTGTCCCCAGCAACCAGCAAGTCCCCATGATTACTGCCACTCAGTGGACACTGATGCAGCAAGTATGCCTGGTGCTGAGTCCCTTCCTGGAGGCAACCAAGATGGTCAGTGAGGAGCGGGCCTCTGTGTGCCAGTGGGTGCCCTTGGTTTGTCTACTGGAGCAGGCAATGGACAATTTAATTGAGCGTGGGGATGAAGCCCTGAGGCAGTTGGAAGAACAGGAGCAGATGGCAGCACAGTCCAGCTCAGAGGAGGGCTCACAGCAGGTAGTGGAAGAGTTGGAGGTCCCTAACCTGAATGAGGAGGAGGAGGAGGAGCAGAGTGCAGCAGGCGTTGTACGTGGATGGCGGTTTGAGGAGGACAACGACATGGCACAGGAAGAGGACACGCATGCGTTATGGGACAATGGCGAGGACGAGGAAGATCTTGCTGGCAGGGCCCACTTGTTTCCCATGGCTGTGCACATGTTGCGCTGCCTTCGCAGGGACCCCCGGGTGATCCAGATGCGTTCAAGGGAGGACATCTGGATTACCTTGATGCTTGATCCCCGTCTGAAGGGGAAGCTGGGAGACTTAATGACGCCATCCATCACCGAGCAACGCACAAGGGAGTTGAAGGAGGCCCTTGTGCGCAGACTACTGGAAGCATTCCCCCAGCATTCCACCCCCACTGTAACTGCTCTGCCAAGCCAGCAAGAGGTGCCTGCCATTGCCACTAGCAGCACAACAACAACCACCAGCAGCAGCAGCAGCAGCAGCAACTGGCGCCCCGGAGACCTGAAGAGCCTAAGCAAGAGCCTGTATGCAGTGCAGCAGCCCAGAACAGAGGTGCCCGCCACAGCATCCACCACCAACCAGCACAAGTAACGACTGACCACCATGGTGTCTGACTATATGGGGTCATCCAGCGGGCTCAATGACACCGACAGCCCCGTGGACCCCTTGGAGTACTGGGTCAAGAGACTGGACATCTGGAGCGAGCTTTCCCAGTACGCCCTGGAACTCCTATCCTGTCCTCCTTCCAGTGTCCTCTCAGAGAGATGCTTTAGTGCGGCCGGTGGCGTGGTCACAGAGAAGCGCTCTCGGCTCTCCCACGTCTCTGTGGACAAACTCACCTTCCTGAAAATCAACCAGGCTTGGGTGGAAGGTGAGTTCCTGGCCCCTATTGTCGGACACAGGGGGACATGAAGTGGCTGCTGCATGTGCTGTTGTTAACTATGCCTGCCTTTATAAAGACATTTACTACCTACCTAGTGCCTACCTTGGTTAATTTTTTGGTGTTATGGTACTACTACCAGTAAGTTGCCATGGTCCTCCTTCTGAGCTGCTGAACTGACCGCCCGCTTTGTCCTCCTGACTCAGTCGCTACTACACTCTGCGTTCACACTGCCCGGGTCACCGGGTGCATTTAATTTTTTGGCCAGCACTATGACGCTGTGCTACTACTACTGTGCTGCTGCTGCTGAACTGACCGCCCGCTTTGTCCTCCTGACTCAGTCGCTACTACACTCTGCGTTCACACTGCCCGGGTCGCCGGGTGCATTTAATTTTTTGGCCAGCACTATGACGCTGTGCTACTTCTACTGTGCTGCTGCTGCTTAACTGACCGCCCGCTTTGTCCTCCTGACTCAGTCGCTACTACACTCTGCGTTCACACTGCCCGGGTCGCCGGGTGCATTTAATTTTTTGGCCAGCACTATGACGCTGTGCTACTACTACTGTGCTGCTGCTGCTGAACTGACCGCCCGCTTTGTCCTCCTGACTCAGTCGCTACTACACTCTGCGTTCACACTGCCCGGGTCGCCGGGTGCATTTAATTTTTTGGCCAGCACTATGACGCTGTGCTACTACTACTGTGCTGCTGCTGCTGAACTGACCGCCCGCTTTGTCCTCCTGACTCAGTCGCTACTACACTCTGCGTTCACACTGCCCGGGTCGCCGGGTGCATTTAATTTTTTGGCCAGCACTATGACGCTGTGCTACTACTACTGTGCTGCTGCTGCTGAACTGACCGCCCGCTTTGTCCTCCTGACTCAGTCGCTACTACACTCTGCGTTCACACTGCCCGGGTCGCCGGGTGCATTTAATTTTTTGGCCAGCACTATGACGCTGTGCTACTACTACTGTGCTGCTGCTGCTGAACTGACCGCCCGCTTTGTCCTCCTGACTCAGTCGCTACTACACTCTGCGTTCACACTGCCTGGGTCGCCGGGTGCATTTAATTTTTTGGCCAGCACTATGACGCTGTGCTACTACTACTGTGCTGCTGCTGCTGAACTGACCGCACGCTTTGTCCTCCTGACTCAGTCGCTACTACACTCTGCGTTCACACTGCCCGGGTCGCCGGGTGCATTTAATTTTTTGGCCAGCACTATGACGCTGTGCTACTACTACTGTGCTGCTGCTGCTGAACTGACCGCCCGCTTTGTCCTCCTGACTCAGTCGCTACTACACTCTGCGTTCACACTGCCCGGGTCGCCGGGTGCATTTAATTTTTTGGCCAGCACTATGACGCTGTGCTACTACTACTGTGCTGCTGCTGCTGAACTGACCGCCCGCTTTGTCCTCCTGACTCAGTCGCTACTACACTCTGCGTTTACACTGCCCGGGTCACCAGGTGCATTTAATTTTTTGGCCAGCACTATGACGCTGTGCTGCTACTACTACCACCAGTATGTTGCCGTGGTCCTTCTGTGCTGCTGAACTGACCGCCCGCATAGTCCTTCTCCTGACTCAGTCGCTACCACCACTGCACTCTGCGTTCACACTGCCCGTGTCCACTGACAACTCTGCTGCGATGTCATTGCTAATTGCTGCAAAAAAAAAAAAAAAAAAATTACAAAAACCTCTCTGGAGCCTTTTTGCCGTCAGCCACTCATCCTCCTCCAGCGGTACCTTCGCCGCCAAGTGCCATTGGAACTCGCCTTCACCTCTTTGACTGCTTAACGCGTATATCCCTTTTTAAAACCACTTATTACCAATTAATAGCCCCATTTAAAGTGTTGATTTCACTTTAAAATCCATTTTCTCTAGAAAAAAAATTTTTGGGGGAATTTTTTATGTTGAAGTTATGTTGCCCCTTATCACCTCGATAATCCATGCTATTTGGGGGACTGTAGCATGTATGGGGGCTTTGTTATTAACGTTAAAAGAAAATCCGCCTCCGGGCGTGAATCCGCGCGTGATTACGCCATTCACGGGAAAAAATCCGCGTGGTTACGTGGACGCGGACGAAAATCCGCATGCGGCGGGGCCGAATGCGGATTTTTTTTTGCAACCACGCGGATTTCCGAATTCGTGGATGAGGCACATCCGAGCATCCCTGGTGATAAAGTTCATTATTTCCTGTAATGTACTGATCAACATAAGACTTTCATATATTTTAGATTCATTACACACAACTGAAGTAGTTCAAGCCTTTTATTGCTTTAATATTGATGATTTTGGCATACAGCTCATAAAAACCCAAAATTCCTATCTTAAAAAATTAGCATATCATGAAAAGGTTCTCTAAACGAGCTATTAACCTAATCATCTGAATCAACTAATTAACTCTAAACACCTGCAAAAGATTCCTGAGGCTTTTAAAAACTCCCAGCCTGGTTCATTACTCAAAGCCGCAATCATGCATAAGACTGCCGACCTGACTGCTGTCCAGAAGGCCATCATTGACAACCTCAAGCAAGAGGGTAAGACACAGAAAGAAATTTCTGAACGAATAATCTGTTCCCAGAGTGCTCTATCAAGGCACCTCAGTGGGAAGTCTGTGGGAAGGAAAAAGTGTGGCAGAAAATGCTGCACAATGAGAAGAGGTGACCGGACCCTGAGGAAGATTGCAGAGATGGACCGATTCCAGACCTTGGGGGACCTGTGGAAGCAGTGGACTGAGTCTGGAGTAGAAACATCCAGAGCCACCGTGTACAGGCGTGTGCAGGAAATGGGCTACAGGTGCCGCATTCCCCAGGTCAAGCCACTTTTGAACCAGAAACAGCGGCAGAAGCGCCTGACCTGGGCTACGGAGAAGCAGCACTGGACTGTTGCTCATTGGTCCAAAGTACTTTTTTGGGATGAAAGCTACTTTTGCATGTCATTCGGAAATCAAGGTGCCAGAGTCTGGAGGAAGACTGGGGAGAGGGAAATGCCCAAATGCCTGAAGTCCAGTGTCAAGTACCCACAGTCAGTGATGGTCTGGGGTGCCATGTCAGCTGCTGGTGTTGGTTGTCAAAAAAAAACAGAAAAACTGACATGTCTGATGGAATGTATAAGGACAAAAAAGAAAATTCATTTTTTTATTCAGATATGTCAGTTTGTCTGTTTTTTTTGACAGACACAATTTGAAGTATTATAGAATTTCACCCCACAAATGATTCAGTAATTCCTTCTGAATAAAACGATACCACATATGTGTGGCTAGACTATTGCTTTAGTCCAATACAGTGCTTTGAAGAAGTTGTCAATTATTGAACCTCCAAAGACCACAAATCACACACTTTAATTTCCCAGCACAGCTCGCTTTCGATGAAGTCTGAGGTAAAAAGTCTGTCAAATTCCTGCCAAAATGACCCCATTTTGTAAACTAGACCCCCTGAAGTATCCATCCGTGGGGGCATTGATATTTTGGCTGCACAGATTATATTGTGGAGAAACACCTCCAACAGTTTGATGTCGTGACTAAGGTCTTGATGGTTTGCGGTCTGTAAACCTTCTTGCATTGTAGAAAATAACCAGTGGTGCTCATCCAATATTCGGGTATCCGAACTACCCAGATAATCCAAACTTTTTCCACTACCCAAACTTTGAATAGCAATTCAGATATTTTTTAAAATCCAAATAGACTATCCGAGCAAACTCGGATTTCCCATCTGAAATCCAAAATTCGGGCGGATAGTTAGTTTAGATATCCGAGCAGAAGCCAAAATCACCTTCAATGGCAAAAATCCCTTTCGAGGGCATTCAGGAAGAGAGAGAGAGAGAGAGAGAGAGAGAGAGAGAGAGAGAGAGAGAGAGAGAGAGAGAGAGGGTGGGGAGGGAGGGAGGGAGAGAGAGGGTTGGAGGGAGGGAGGGAGAGAGAGAGAGAGAGAGAGAGAGAGAGAGAGAGAGAGAGAGAGAGAGAGAGAGAGAGAGAGAGAGGGAGGGAGAGAGAGAGAGAGAGAGAGAGGGAGGGAGGGAGGGAGAGAGAGAGAGAGAGAGAGATTGATTTAAATCCCCACATCACCTTTAAAAAAAAACATGATGCTACATGCCTCATTTACCCCAAAAAAGTTTTACAAGCAATTTAAAGCCCACTTCCGTTTTCTACCGGGATATCCGAATCCGGGCGGATATTTGGGATACTGGGTTCGGATATCCGATTCGGATTCCAAAATTTCAAACTCGGATATCCGATTCAGATCGGATATCTGGGTATCCGGATCCAAATTCAATCCAGATTTTGAAAAGGGGTATCCGAGCAGCACTAGAAATAACGTATTTTTCAGAATGCTAAGCAACCAATGTGCATTGAACTCTCAGTAACGAACATTCCATACAGATCACCTAGTAGGACCAAAGATATCACCACCAGTGATACATTTTGGAATGTAAATCAGAGAGAGGAAACATTTTACAATGGGCAAACATTGACTAAATAATCTATAAATTAACCTCCCTGTCGGTTAATTTTTTTTCCCAAATGGGCAAAAATCCTTTTTTTTTTATTTTTTTGTTTTTGTTTCATGTAAAGCTACCAGAGTGGTAGCTACATGAAACACCACTAGAGGGCGCATGTGTCCCTCTAGTGTGATCGTCGCCGGCACTAATAGCAAACAGGGGAGCGCGTATATAACGTGTTCCCCTGTTTGGCTTCTCCTGTCGCCATGGCGACGATCGGAATGACGTCATGGACGTCAGCCGACGTCCTGACGTCAGGCACACCCGATCCAGCCCATAGCGCTGCCCGGAACTCATTGGTCCGGGCAGCGCAGGGCTCTGGCGGGGGGGGGCCTCTTTCGCCGCTGCGTACGGGCAATCGCCGCAGAGCGGCGGCGATCGAGCTGTGCACGCGGCTAGCAAAGTGCTGGCTGCACGCACAGCACTTTGAATGGGGCAAATTGCCCCAATAGATCCAGAGAAATCCTCCTGCGCGGCATAGCCCGAGCTCAGCTCGGGCTTACCGCCAGGGAGGTTAATATTGTAAAAAATAAGCAGTTTTATTCATTATGGAATTTTCAATACAGTTCCTCTTTAAAGTCTACCAGAGATGAGATAAAACAAAGTTTTATACATACCTGGGGCTTTCTCCAGCCCCATGTGCACGGATCGCTCCCACACTGCTGTCCTCAGTCTTCTACCTCTTTGGTACGAGGTCCCGTAACTTCAGACAGTCAGGGTCAGTCTGTGCAAGAGCAGTGCACCCTCTACGTATCTCTCCAGCAGCCACCGTAGAGATACGTAGAGGGCATCCTTCTCTTGCGCAGACTGGCCGAAGTTACGGGACCTGGTAATGAAGTGGGAGAAGACGGAGGACGGCGGCATGGGAGCAATCTGTGTGTATGGGGATGGAGAAAGCCCCAAGTATGTATAAAACTTTTAGTTTATCTAATCACTGGTTTCCTTTAAGTTATCATTTGTATTACAAACCCAGATTTGGCTCTGGAAAGGTTACATTATAAGTAGCAAGTCGTTTTTTGGTATAGACGGTTATTTAAATGGATTTATGCATTTTTTAACAGAGTTGATATGTGGACTCTTTAAGCGGCTTATAGACAGTAATTACTTTTCTTCCATAATATTTAACACTACAATAGAGTAGTTGTGCCACTGCTGTCTATCTATGTGTAACATGTGTTGGTCTGTTTGAGAACAATGTGCTGCTATGGCAATTTCACAGTTCTTTTGTTCACAATGCACGCTGCTTCTGAGATAAATGTGGATAACCTGGACCACTGCAGGTTTAGCGTAATTTATACATTTAGCATGCTTTTATTCATATTGCAGTGTTGCATTGTGCTCTGCTTCATGTGTTGCACTTGTCACAATGTCCGTGCCTCTCTGATGTGAGACTGGGGTTACACTTCTTGCTGCAATCAGCACTCTATCAATAGGGATGGCTCGAACCTCCGATTTTAGGTTTGCGAACCTGGAACGTGAACTTCCGCAAAAGTTTGGGTTTGCGCGGACCGCAATAGACTTCAATCAGGAGGCGAACTTTGAAAACTACAAACATTTGTGCTGGCCAGAAAAGTGATGGAAAAGATGTTTCAAGGGGTCTAACACCTGGAGGGGGGCATGGCGGAGTGGGATACATGCCAAGCGTACCGGGGAAAAAAATCAGGATTTGACGCACAATAGCATTTTAAGGGCAGAAATCACATTGCATGCTAAATTGGAGGCCTAAAGTGCTTTAAAACATCTTGTATGTGTATACATCAATCAGGTAGTGTAATTGGTGTACTGCTTCACACTGACAGACCAAACACACCGCAAACAGCTGTGTGTAGTGACAGCCATGCTGGACTGATGCACACCATGGCGAGAGTGCAGGCGATAGCGGTTTTCAAGCCCATATGGTCGCCGGGCTAAGGTACCTCAATGATAGAACAACAGTGACTGTCCAGCTGATCGAATTTGGTCTGTCCACAATGAAGCAACAACCTTATTATCTTGGGTGTGCCCCCCCCAGAGATGCTGTGTGGAGACTGGGGACCGACTTAGTCTTGGAGCAGGCAGTCACACGGCGTGCAGGTAGAGATGCTGTGTGTGGGGACTGACTTAGTCTTTGGGCGGCCAGTAGCCCTCCAGGATCGATGCCTCATTCATCTTGATAAAGGTGAGGTACTGAACACTTTTTTGACCTAGGCGACTTCTCTTCTCAGTGACAATGCCTCCAGCTGCGCTAAAGGTCCTTTCTGACAGGACGCTTGAGGCAGGGCAAGACAGAAGTTGGATGGCAAATAGGGACAGCTCTGGCCATAGGTCAAGTCTGCGCACCCAGTAGTCCAGGGGTTCATCGCTGTTGTCTACATCCGTGGTTAATGCCAGGTAGTAGGCTACCTTCCGGTCGAGGCGTTGGTGGAGGGTGGATCCGGAAGGGATAAGGCGAGGCATCAGACTAAAGAATGTCCGCATGTCCGACATCACCATGAGATTGCTTGATCGTCCTGTTCTTGCCTACGTGGACATGGGAGAAGGATTACTGGCAGTTTGTAATGCTTGTGGAATTATTCCCGTGGTCAGCGCACAGGATGCGCGCTGACACTGCGGAAATCCTCCACAAGCGTATAATCTGAGAGAACCCAGCAATGGTGCTATGCACCAGTACAGGGGAATTCCTGCAGATGGAGCTGTGGAGTGCAGAGGAACAGATCCTCCTCCCAGCCACAGATGCCAGATAGGAATTGTACGAGGGGAAGCAATGCAGGGCAAGATAGCCCTTAAAGAGAGAAAGCACAGAGACAGAGTGTATGTGCGTCCACCAATCTAGTCGGCAGAGCGACAATGAACACACAACCGTGAAGACCAGGTGGGAAAGCAATCGCAAGAGATGCAATTGCTAACAGCGACACAAGAATGAATAAGCACAGAGAAGGAATGTATGTATGTCCACCAATCTAGTCGCCAACCAGCGATGGCGAACACACAACAGTGGAAACCAAGTGAGAATGCAATGGCAAGAGATGCGATTGCCAATGAAAATGAGCACAGGGACAGAATGTATGTGTGTGCACCAATCTAGTCGCCAACCAGCAGGGGGTGAAAACACAACAGCAGAAAAAAAAGTAGGAACGCAATTGCAAAAGTGGCGAATGCCAATAGTGACACAAGACAGAGCAAAGGTTAAACACAGGAGCAGAGAGAAAGGCACAGCATATCATACATTGAGAATGTCAACGAAAATAACAAACGCAATACCTAAACGCGGTCACCGCGCGTTAGGCGCAACAGCGACAAGCGCGTTTATGGCGTGGTCTCCGCACGTTAAGTGCAACAGAGACAAGCACGCTACCCTGATTAACGAATTAACACAAATGGACAAAACAGGAACGCTTGCTAAACGGCTGCCTTACCGCAGACAACCGCAAGCGTTTGCTCCAGACAGACAGACGAACGGAAAACAGGAATAGGTCAGATAAGATCCACCGCTCTTCCGCCAGAGCGAGTGCGATCCGGGTTCAGGGATAGGACAAGAAGGATTAACTGCTCTTTCCGCCAGAGCGAGTGTGAACCAAGTAGAGAATCAAAGCTAGCAAGATCAACTGCTCTTTTCCACCAGAACAAGTGTGATCCAAGTACAGAAACAGAGCTAGCAGGATCCACTGCTCTTTTCCACCAGAGCAAGTGTGATCCAAGTACAGAAACAGAGCTAGCAGGATCCACTGCTCTTTTCCACCAGAACAAGTGTGATCCAAGTACAGAAACAAAGTTAGCAGGATCCACTGCTCTTTTCCACCAGAACAAGTGTGATCCAAGTACAGAAACAGAGTTAGCAGGATCCACTGCTCTTACCGCCAGAGCGAATGCGATCCACACGGCAAGACAGACAGAAGGAGCAACCAGTAGCAACCGCAGCTACGGTAAAACTCCAAGACATAGACTAGAGAGATCCACTGCCACTACCGCTAGAGAAAGTGTGATCCAGGTACTAGACCAAACGATTCGCCATCGCCAAGCGCTGGCGACAGTGCAATCGCAAGGACAAGACAAGACAGGCAATACAAATAATACAACCTGACTGCAGTAGAAGGATTGCCTAGTGCAGTCCCCAGGAATTACTCTAAGATAATCTTTAGCAAAAAATAGCAAGGCTGACACTCAAGGAGTGTTTAAGTGGTAACAAACCATCATGACCAGCCAAGGATTGTGGGATCACATGGTATTTATGCTGCAAGCCTTCAAGGGAGGCGGCTATGCAATTTGCATGACAAATGTATGCAAATTCCTCAGCAGCAGAGCAGGTGTGAAACTTGCAGAGTGAAGACAGGTCTCTCTTCCAGAGACCTGCAGCCCACAGACTTGAGAAATGGTCAAACAGCTGTCTGCCTGTGCAGCCAGCTGAGCGGATCATTACACAGTTGCACCTTTATTCTGTTGTGCTGGGAAATCACCCTTAAACGCACTGTAAGGCATACTTGCCAGCTTGATGTGCAAGTGCTGAATCCTTTCTGCCTTCTGGTGAGTTGGTAACATTTCCGCCACTTTGTGCTTATACTGAGGGTCTAGTAGTGTTGCCACCCAGTACAGGTCATTCCCCTTGAGTTTTTTCATACGGGGGTCCCTCAACAGGCTGGACAGCATGAAAGACACCATCTGCACAAATTTGGATGCAGACGTACTATCCATCTCCTCTTGCTCTTCCTCAGTGATGTCAGGTAAGTTCTCCTTCTCCCCCCAGCCATGAACAATACCACAGGAAAGTTGAGCAGCACAAGCCCCCTGCGACACCTGCTGCCTTCCGCCGCCTCCTCCTCAAAAAAAAACCCCAAAACACCTTCCTCATCTGACTCCTCTTCCCTACACGACTCTTCCTCCTCCCCCCTCCTCTGTGCTGCCGCAGGTGTTTAGGGAACATCTGGTTCTGCTGGTAATTGATCCCACAACTCTTCCTCCTGTTCATGCTTCTCCTACAGCTTGATCCACCACTCTACGCATGGCACGCTTCAGGAAGAAAGCATATGGGATCAAGTCGCTGATGGCACCTTCACTGTTACCATGTTTGTCACCTCCTCAAACGGCCGCATGAGCCTGCAGACATTTCGCATGAGTGTCTAGTACTAATACACTATATACCCCTGTGTTAATATGTATGAGAGACAAAAATATGAGCATGCATATACACAGATATATATTCAATTCAAAGCCCATTTTAGCCATTTTATGAAAATATTCTATATATAAAAAAAAAAATTAAATTAATTTTTGTATAATAATTTTTTTTATATATCTTGGCTGTCTGTATGAGTACTTAGCATACTGTCTTCTGTCAACAGTGATATGCTCCTATTTATTGCCTGAGGAAGTGGAATATACCCGTGAAACGCGTTGCACCTTATTCGGAGTATGTAAATAAACTGATTTTTGCTTAAAACAGCAATTTTGTGTCTGTTTTGGAGGGGTAAGTCCACCGCTACCTACTTCATTTTAACCATTTTAAAGAAATATTGTGTTTACCCTGTTGGCGCCTCTGTACTACTTTTGCAGTTGTTTCCACCCCTGGTGGAGGGGAATTCTTCTTTTTTCCCAATCTACAGAGAGCGACTTCTTAATCCTGAGTGGGGACAGGTCTAATCTCCTCACCTGCCTTCATAGTGGTTACCTGGACAGTAACCCTTGTTTGTGAGTATAACCTACCTATACTTACCTTCCATACCCAATTTACAGTACATACTACACTATAATTGGCTCTCGGCGTCTTCCCTTATATTATGAGTGTCTAGTACTTCGGCCAGAACATCCCCATCTCCCCAGAGCATGTCCTTTTACAGTAGTTGTTGTTAAGCTTGGAGGTGTATTCTCCACAGTCAGCATGCAGCACATAAGCTGACGTGAAGGAGGTACACACACTAGCACAAGGAATCAGGATATCCCCAGTTTAGTGGAGGAGAGGACTGACTCCAATAGGAGATTGTGGTGCACAGAGCCGGTGCAGATCCGAACAGCCACAAACAACACTTTCGTAATAACGTCTCAGCGCAAAGTAGCGCTGAGCGCATAAACCAGGACTGAGGAGATCAGGACAGGTAGACAGAATGAACGCTTGCTTAACTAGCCACTACTTAGTGACAGCAAGCGTCCACAATGAAACAGACTGGAATGAGGTAGCCAATGCGTTTGCAGCAATGGCGTGCCTCACAAAGACAGGACAGGATAGTCAGGAAATAGCAGGATCAAGATAGATGAACGTAACACAGATAAATATACAATAAGTATGATTTCCTAGCGTGTTACAATTACAGCTATCAATGAAACTATTTGTAACGTCTGACTAACATATGTATATATCGGCAATGAACCGATATATGACATAAGCAGGAACTCTGACTAAGACTGGAGTAATACAGGAAACAGGACTCAGAAGGATTCGCTATCTCTTCGCAGAGATGAACGCAATCCACAAACAGGACCAGGAACAGGATACTAGCTCAGCACGGGTGCTCACGATACGCGCAAACTACCAAAGCGTGCTGGAAGGCTGACTGACTGAACACAGGAAATAAACAGTTTGTGTACGTATATATCAGCGACACTGATGTATCAACGTAACACGAATACAAAGAAAATAACAAAATGCGCAAGTATGCGTATATATTGGCGATGAACCAATATATGACACAAGACAAGCAGAGTAACAACTTCTAGAACAAGAGCAGAACTAGGAGGACTCGCTGACCCCTTCGCAGGAGTCAGCGCAGTCCACACGGACTAGGAACGAGGTGGGGCACGGGCAGAGTAACAGACAGAATCTGAGACTATGGTAGCCCATGAGGCATTGCAGGAAGCAGTTCTTTATACTGAGGTCATCCAATGGGAGCAGACCTGCAGATTCCCACACAAGTGAATGGTAATTAATCACAGGCTGATAGCAGGAAAAGGCAGACAATGATATGCAGCCTGCAGGAAAGGGATTGCCCCTCCATTGCAGCAGACAATGTTTGTTTACACAAAAGCATATTAAACTGTCATTAACTTCAGAGCGACTGCAAATGGAATCAGTAACTAGTTTAAGTGCAAACCAAACTATGCAAGCAAATGCATGTAATGACATTAGAACTGCTTGGTTTGCAATACCACTGCAGTCAGCAGTAAACGCTGCAGAAGCGATCATAACAGTTGTACAGACACTGGTCGACTGCTTTCTCCTGTTGTAGCAGGCAGTTGAACATCATGAGCATTGAATTCCAGCGAGTTGGGCTATCGCAAATCAAGCGCCTCACCAGCAAGTTATTTCTCCGCTGAATATCAGCCAAGCGTGCTATGGCCGTGTAAGACCGCCTGAAATGCCCACACACCTTCCTGGACTGCTTCAGGATGTCCTGTAAGCCTGGGTACTTACACACAAATCTCTGAATTATTAGATTGAGCACATGTGCCATGCAGGGTACATGTGTCAACTTTCCCAAATTCAAAGACGAAATGAGATTGCGGCCATTGTCACACACCACGTTGCCGTCTAGTTGGTGCAGGGTCAATCACTGATCCTCCTGTTAAGAGCAGCAAGGAGAGCTGCTCCAGTTTGACTCTCCGCTATGAGGCAAGACTTGTCTAAGATGGCGTGACACAGTCATATACCTGGCATGCAGCATAGGCCCTGGGGAGCTGGGACTGTGTAGCTTGAGAGGAGATCACAGCACCAGTAGAGTAGCACTGCCACTCAGCTGAGGAGGATGACAGTGAAGAGGATGTAGCAGGAGGAGTAGGAGGAGAAGGAGAGGAGGTGGCAGCAGGCCTGCCTGCAAGCCATGGAGGTGTCACAACTAGGTCCACTGCACAGCCACATACTCCCTGCTTTCCAGCGGTCACCAGGTTGACCCAATGGGCTGTATAAGCACTGTACCTACCCAGACCATGCTTGGCAGACCAGGCATCCGTAGTCAGATGGACCCTTGACCCAACGCTGTGTGCCAGAGATGACACCACATGCCTTTCATGGTACAGGTTGGGTATCGCCTTTTTTGAGAAATAATTGCAGCCTGGTATCTTCCACTACAATGTCCCAATGGGCACACATTTTCGGAAGGCCTCAGATTCCACCAGCTGGTATGGTAACAGCTGACGAGCTAACAGTTCCGCCAAGCCAGCTGTCAGACGTCGGGCAAGGGGATGACTGGCAGACATTGGCTTCTTCCACTCAAAGATTTCCCTTACGGACACCTGGCTGCTGCTGTGGACAGAGGAGCAGGAACCACTTAAGGTGAGAGGCAGAGTGGAGGAGGGTGGCTGTGAAGGTGCAAGGGAGAAAGCGGCTGAATATAATGCACTTGAAGGTGGAAGAGGAGAAGGAGGGTGGCTTTGCTTGTGTGTGCTGCTTTTCCTCAGGTGGTCTTCCCATTGCAGTTTGTGCTTTCTCGTCATGTGCCTTTGTAAAGCAGTTGTCGCTACGTGTGTGTTGGCCTTTCCATGGCTCAATCTTTGGTGTCAGAGAGTACAGATGGCATTGCTCTCATCTGAGGCAAACACACACAAAAATTTCCACACCGCTGAGCCCTGGGGTGATGGCACTATGGTGGCATCAGCAGTTGACATTGGGCATGTTGACTGGCTGTCCATAGGTGGCGATACATGCCGCCGGACACTTCCACGAGCTGTTTCTGACGATGAGCTCCCCCTGCTTCCTTTAGCAACTCGTCTCCTCCTACTCCTCTCTGACTCCCCCTCTGAACTGTCCCCCTGGTCATCTTGTCTATTAGGATCCCACGTGGCTTCCATGGCAGTATCATCATCATCATCCTCAAAAGCTTCGCTTGAATCAGACACCTCATAAACTGCACCAATAGCAGGTACATCATCCTCCTCCTCCTCACACCTTACGTCCATAGTGCTGCCTAACTCAGACATACGAGGTGGTGTAACTTGCTTAGCGCCTTCATCTTGTTGTAACAATAATGGCTGTGAACCAGTTAATTCCCCACCAAATAACTCATGCGATGTGTGAAATGTAGTGCATGTGGTGCTTGTAGTAGTGCTGGTGGCTGCAGAAGATGAGGTGTTCTGTGTTAAATAGTCAACTCTGTCCTGACAATATTGGGAGTTGATGGCACGTGCCTTCTTCTGAGCACTGTACTTTGGTCCAGGGCCGCACAAAATCACGTCAGCTTGACCTCAAACAGAAGTGCCGGGTGGCCTGCCTATGGGTCTGCCTCTGCCTGTTTTGTCCATATATCGGGGGGGGGGGGGGGATGAAGTGAAAGGTATGCACTGACTTGACTAATACAATGTGCAGTCACACAGGTACAGTTAACAGGTATGCACGGACTGTTATATAAAACAGTGTGCGGTTACACAGGTGCAGTGAACAGGTATGCATGGACTGGTATTACAAATGTGCAGCTGTCACACACAGATTCACTGAACAGGAATGCAGGGACTGGTATATAACACTGCTTGCTGCCACGCAGGTGCTCTGAACAGGTATGCAGTGACTGGTATTACAAATATGCAGCTGTCACACACACAGGTGCAGTGAACAGTTATGCAGTGACTGGTATTACATGTGTGCAGCTGTCATACACACAGGTACTGTGAACAGGTATGCAGTGACTGGTATATAATATAACACTGCGTGCTGTCACGTAGGTGCACTGAACAGGTATGCAGTGACTGGTATCAATACAATGTGCAGCTGTCACACACACAGGTACCGTGAACAGGTATGCAGTGACTGGTATTACAAATGTGCAGCTGTCGCACACGTGCAGTGAAAAGGTAGGCACTGAATGTGCTGGGCCTGGCAGTGGCACAGTAGGAATTAGCAAGGGCCAGTTGCAACTGTTGAAACAGATCACAAGAACAACATTAGCTCTGAAAAGAGCTGTTTTTGGATGCTTTTTAGCAATAAGTATCAGCAAGGAGCAAGCTAACAAGCCTAACAAGAGCCTAACTAAGCTTTCCCTAATCTGTGCTACAACCTCTCTCCCTTCTCTCACTACCTACGCAGCACACAGAGTGAGGAAATGGCCAACGCTGCTGCTTTTATACCGGGGGATGGGGGCTCCAGGAGGGAGTGCTGTAGTATAGGGGGGTGGGTTGAACGCGCATATAGTTTGCGGTTCACCGCGAACCACCGATGTTTGCGCGAATAAGTTTGCATGCAAACTGTTCGGGCCATCTCTATCAAGTGGGCAAAAAAATGGCCCTTCATGCCCATGAACTTGGGTAGCACTGAATTAACATATACACAAACATAACCTCCCTTAAGTGAGCCATCACACAATATGGCAAATAAATTGAATATATCTGAAAAAAAGATTCCCAAGAATGTAATTGACCATTACTCTTCCTTTAGTCTACAAGTGCTGGTTGTTTTTTCCTGCACCTTGAGTAACTAGCTGGCAAAGTGTGACCTCATTACATGTTAATTAAGGTGTTTTTTGGAGTGGTGCTGAGATTGTAATATCTCTTGAACTTCCACATAATTAATTTGTAATAGTCTGATACCCTAGTTACTGATGATGCAACGTTGTGCCTTATGATTTGTGTGTGTAAAACTGTGACTGAAAAATGACGGTAATCATATTTATTTCTGCCGTTCCAGGCTAAACTTAAAAGCTTTGCTGTTTGCACACTCTGAGTCATTTTTCTCAACACATTTCTTCTCCTGAACATTATCAACTCTGAGCAGATGGAAGTTAAATCTTAAATAATAGAACTTATTACAAAGTCAAACCACAAGATATGTATTGCATGTGTAATTTTTCTGTCTGACTCCGGCTGTATTAAGATCCTGAGGCTGATAGAACGGAGACAGACTCATAAGTTCAGACTCGTGCTCTCCTTTACAAGAACACATCAAAGCACTGCAAAGTAAGATGTTTTAACTCTAAAACAGGAACAGCACAACAATAGAAACAGAATTTCAAGTCGGTATGACATTGGACCCTTTATAATAGTTCTCTATGTGTTCTGAATAATAGAAAATAAGATGATAGGTAAATACAGAAAAAGGGCAGTTACGTTCAAATTCTGTACATTTGTGAAGTAAAACCAAACTAACATTAAGGGAGAACTGCAGAGAATTTCAAGGATATATATCCTACCTAATAAAACCTGTGTCCCTGCGTCCCATGTCCGCATGTGTGTGTCTGCTTTGTCCTACTGCTCATGTGCCGCAGGTACAGCCGTTGTTCGAATGGGAGCAGGACAGCCAGGGGACCGGGTGGGCATGTGTGTGCGTGAGGAGCTGACGCGGGCGGCAGGGGCTCGGGGAGGGGGGGTGGTTGGGGGCGCACGTGGGGTGGGCACACGCATGCGCGCTGACAGGTGGTGGTGGTGACAGACCTAGAGCCCGTTATTAAATGGGCTAAGGTCCCTAGTGTATATATGTATTATTTAACATAACATGTTAATGTAAGGATTATCCTTACTCTTTACCCCACTCTTTTCTTCCCCACAGACAGACACTGTGACACTAACTTCCTGTCTCTTCACCTTTACTGCCTTTCACTTTCCTCTCTCTACCTTTCCGCCACTCGCTCCTATCTCTTTCTCCCACTCTCCTGTCTCTCCATCTTTCTCACACCCTCCTCCCCTGTGGTGTAGCTAGTGATCATGGGAACCCATAGCAGGACTTCCACAGGGCCCTCAGAGGGAGGTGCTCTTAAGCAATGCAACCTGCCCCTACTATAGATATGAGTTAACTTGTCAATTTACATTCTCATGCAATAAATAACACTGCACATAGTTCATAGATACTGAGACAAACTGAAAGAGTGGAGGGTCACAAGAAAGTTAACAGTGAATACATTAAAGGACGCACCCAAGGTGCATAAAAATAAAAAATCCACTTACCTGGGGCTTCCTGCAGCCCCGGGCAGCCAACCTGTGCCCTCACCGCAGCTCTGCTTCCCGCTGGTGGTCTGGGGTCCTCTCCAGTACAGGAGGCCTACTTGCGCTCCAACATGCGGCTCATGTAGTCACACTGACATCATCCGGACTGTACTGCGCAGGCGCAATAGTTCTGCGCCTGTGCAGTACCATATGGATGACTTCAGTGCAACTCTGTGAGCTACATGGTGAAGCGCAAGCAGATGCCGACCTGTTAATTCGCAACATACAACAGGATGCCTTGTTGGAAAAATCAAATACCTAATAATGGAGTTAAAGAGAACCTGTACTGAGTAAAAATATTTAAAATAAACAGATGAGGTAACTTCAAATGAACATTACATAGTTACCTTGCCACCAGTTCCTCTCAGAAGCTCACCATTTTCTTCTGACAATAATCCCATCCAGTTCTGACAATATTTTGTCAGATCTGAAATATATCAGTTGCTGTCAGTAAAATATCAGTTGTTGTCAGTTATAGCTGAGAGGAAAACTGATGTACCAGGTAAATGTCCATGTTTCCCTATGGCTCAAGTGGGCGATGTTACAGTTTAACTGTGTGCTGACCAGAAAGCGGTTATGGGTAATGGCCATTTTCAAAATGGAGGACGGAAAATTCCCTTGATCACAGTGAACAAACAGGACGCGGGACAGGAGTAAGACACAGAGAAGTAGACGACATGGAAGGTAAGTATGACTTGTGTATGCTTATTTTGACTTTTAATGTTCAGTTCAGGTTTTCTTTAAGGAACAAACGAACAATGTACAGCAAGCTGCTATTAAGATCATTGAAAAAAACAAACAAACAAACATAAAAACACAAAAACAGAAACCAAATCACTGGAAATTAAAAGACGAATAGATTAAATTGATGTCAGAAGATATACGTATACAGGGTAAGATACAGGCATAGAGAGATAAAAATAAGCCAATAGAGCAAAAGAAAGACTAAATATTTTTTTAATCCATCATCCTTAATAATTCATTTATTTTTTATTCAAACAACATATACATCAAACAGTGGTGCTCAAATACCCCTTTTAAAAATTCGAATTTGGTCGAATTCGAATAGTAAATTATTCGAGGTCAGTCGAATATTCGAGTCGAATATTTTTTACTATTCGATTCGACCTCGGACTTCGAGCTCACTATTCGAGTCGGTATTCGAGCTCACTATTCGAGCTGACTATTCGAATTGGCCCAAAATAGCTTCCAACACTTGTTTTGAGGGTGAATGATGCAAGAAACATCTTTTTTTCCAAGTAACAACAGCAAGTGATTATGTGGGGATGTTCCTTTAAAAAAAAATGTGGAAAGAGAAGTTGTGTCCTTAATTTGGTTCAGTAGTGTAGTGTTACTGTATATACTTGTTCTTCTTCTTCTTTATCTTTCTTAATCTTCTTCTAGATCTTCTTCTTCTTCTTCTTCTTCTTCTTCTTCATCATCTTCTTCTTCTTCTTCATCTTCATCTTCTTCTTCATCTTCTTCTTCTTCTTCTTCATCTTCTTCTTCTTCTTCATCTTCTTCATCTTCTTCATCTTCATCTTCTTCATCTTCATCTTCTTCATCTTCATCTTCTTCTTCATCTTCTTCATCTTCTTCATCTTCTTCATCTTCTTCTTCTTCTTCTTCATCTTCTTCTTCTTCTTCTTCATCTTCTTCATCTTCTTCTTCTTCTTCTTCATCTTCTTCATCATCTTCTTCTTCTTCTTCATCTTCATCTTCTTCATCTTCTTCTTCATCTTCTTCATCTTCTTCTTCATCTTCTTCTTCTTCATCTTCTTCTTCTTCATCTTCTTCTTCTTCTTCTTCATCTTCTTCATCATCTTCTTCTTCTTCTTCATCTTCATCTTCTTCATCTTCTTCTTCATCTTCTTCTTCTTCATCTTCTTCTTCTTCTTCATCTTCATCTTCTTCATCTTCATCTTCTTCTTCTTCATCTTCTTCTTCATCTTCTTCTTCATCTTCTCCTTCTCCTTCTTTTTCAATATCGTCTTCTTCTTCTTCTTCACGTATTTCTCTTTTCAAATTTTTTTTTAAAGAAATGCAGCTATTTTTGAGCGTAACAAATAGCTGGTGGGCGCACGCATGTTGGAAGCGCCATTGTATGTGCTCCCTGGCAGTGGAAACACAAAGACAGCAGGAGGTAAATTCAGCAGCAGGAGGAGGAGGATGAGTGTGTGGCAGCAGGCAGTCAATGAGGCAGGCAGCTCGCCGTGACATAATAGCCCTGGTACCTAGCGGTGATACCAGGGCTGTAAATAAACACAACAGGAGGTCCCAGACAGCGGTCGTGCAGCCCACATTGTGTCCAATACACAACTGGGACAACACAGTTTTCAACCCGGGCACCTCAGAAAAATTAAACCTTTTTTTTTTTTTATTGGTTTTTTTTGGTTTTGGTTTTACAACCAATATAGCTATTGTTTTGACGTAATAGCTGGTGGCAGAGTGGCAGCAGAAGGTAATTCTGTGTACCCTGGCAGTGGGAAACACAGACAGACAGCAGCAGCAGGAGGAATGGAGGAGCAGTGTGAGCAGCTATTGTTGTGACGTAATAGCTGGTGGCAGAGTGGCAGCAGACGGTAATTCTGTGTACCCTGGCAGTGGGAAACACAGACAGACAGCAGCAGCAGGAGGAATGGAGGAGCAGTGTGAGTGTGGCAGCAGGTAGGCAGCGTGACATAATAGCCCTGGTACCTAGCGGTGATACCAGGGCTGTAAATAAACACAACAGGAGGTCCCAGACAGCGGTCGTGCAGCCCACATTGTGTCCAATACACAACTGGGACAACACAGTTTTCAACCCGGGCACCTCAGAAAAATTAAACCTTTTTTTTTTTTTATTGGTTTTTTTTGGTTTTGGTTTTACAACCAATATAGCTATTGTTTTGACGTAATAGCTGGTGGCAGAGTGGCAGCAGAAGGTAATTCTGTGTACCCTGGCAGTGGGAAACACAGACAGACAGCAGAAGGGCAGTACACAGCAGCAGCCCACTGTAGGTGTGAAATGTGTGGCTGCAGGCGACGTAATAGTCAAAGTGAACCAGGCTGGCTTAGTGAGCAGGAGCCAGGAGGTGGTAAAGGGTGGTAAGGCACATTAACGATGGTACTAAGTTCCGGCAGCCAGTTCATGTCCCCCTCTCGCCGACAACAGGGGCCAGGAACTCGCCTTCCACCCACGCCTGGTTCATCTTGAGAAACGTCAGTCTGTCCACAGACTTGTGAGACAGACGTGAGCGTTTCTCGGTGACCACGCCACCAGCTGCACTGAAGCAGCGCTCGGACAGCACGCTGGAAGGGGGGCAGGACAGCACTTCCAGGGCGTACTGCGCCAGCTCGCTCCAGATCTCCATGCGCTTGACCCAATACTCCATGGGATCAACAGGGGCATCGCTGTCAAGCCCGCTGTAGGACCCCATGTAGTCAGCCACCATGCGGGTCAGGCGCTGGCTGTGACCGGAGGAGGATGCTGCTGCATGCATCTCCTCTCTAGTCACTGCTGCCGGAGCCTCTACAGTCCTGTAGAGCTCGTGGCTGAGAGACAGCAGGTCTGTGGGGCGCTTGCTGCTGCTGGATGCAGGCACCTGCTGCTGCCTCTGTGCTGGCTGCTGGACAGTGGGGGTGGAAGGCTGGGGGAAGGCTTCCTCCAAGCGCTCAACAAGGGCCTGCTGCAAGCTCCTTATTTGTTGCGCTGGGTCTCCTCCTGCAGGCGGCAGGAACTGGCTCAACTTCCCCTTGAGGCGTGGGTCCAACATCATGCTGATCCAGATGTCCTCCCTCTGCTTCATCTGGATCACCCTGGGGTCCCTGCGCAGGCACGTCAGCATGTGCGCTGCCATTGGGAAGAGGCGGGCCACGTCTGCTGGCACATCGACGTCAGTGCTGTCCTCCTCATCCTCCTCCTCTGCTGCCTCATCCTCTCTCCACCCCCGCACCAACTCAGCTGCACTGCGCTGATCCCCCTCATCAGCAGCCAGGTCAGGGACCTCCACCAAGTCCTCCTCCTCCTCCCCCTCAGAGGTGGACTGTGCAGCTGCTTGCCGCTCCTGCTGGTCCAAGGCTGCCGCTCCCTGTGCCAGCAAAGCATCGAGTGCCCTGTTCAGCAGAGAAACCAGGGGCACCCACTCGCAGACCATAGCATGGTCCCTGCTCACCATGTTTGTGGCCTGCAGGAAGGGAGCCAGCACTAAGCACACCTGCTGCATGTGCCTCCAGTCATCATCGGGGACGATGGACGGGATGTTGCTGGTCTTGTCCCTTCTCTGAGCTGCGGAAACAGTGGCCAGGGCAAGGTAGTGGTTGACAGCGTGCTTCTGTTCAACCAGACGCTCCAACATCGCCAGGGTGGAGTTCCAGCGAGTCGGAACGTCAATGATCAGCCGATGGCGTGGCAGATCCAGCTCCTTTTGCACGTCTTCCAGGCTCGCACAGGCTGCAGCCGAGCGCCGGAAGTGACGCACAACGTTCCTTGCCGTTTCCAGCAGCTCGTCCATCCCCTGGTAGGTGCGCAGGAACTTCTGCACCACCAGGTTCAGCACGTGGGCAAGACAGGGGATGTGGGTCAGGTTTCCCCTGTCTATGGCAGCAACCAGATTGGCCCCATTGTCGGACACCACCTCTCCGACTCTGAGGCCTCTGGGGGTCAGCCAAATCCGCTCCTGCTCCTGGAGTTTGGCCAACACGTGGGCTGCCGTCAGCTTGGTCTTGCCAAGGCTGACCAAGTGCAGCAGCGCTTGGCAGTGGCGGGCCTTCACACTGCTGCTGAGGCGGGGGGTTTGGCCAGGTGTGGCGGAGGATGGCAGAGGATCGGAGGAACCCGCTGCAGTTCCCCTGACCCTGCGGGGTGGCACCACCCACTGTGTTGCTGCTGCTGCTGTGCCCGCTGCTGCTCTCCCATCCTCACCCCCTTCCACCAAGCTGACCCAGTGGACAGTGAAGGACAGGTAGCGGCCTGTCCCGAAGCGGCTGCTCCAGGAGTCCATGGTGACGTGGACCCTTTCACCAACCGCGTGCTCCAGCCCTCGCTCCACATTGGCCATCACAAAGCGGTGCAGTGCAGGAATGGCCTTGCGGGCGAAGAAGTGTCTGCTGGGGAGCTGCCA
This sequence comes from Hyperolius riggenbachi, assembly GCF_040937935.1. Classification (NCBI taxonomy): domain Eukaryota; kingdom Metazoa; phylum Chordata; class Amphibia; order Anura; family Hyperoliidae; genus Hyperolius; species Hyperolius riggenbachi. The sequence goes on from NC_090655.1 coordinate 155,358,713, forward strand.
GTCTGGGGCTGCACAAGCAAGCAGCGCCCGCATGTCGCTCCCCTCCTGCACGAGCGTGTACGGCAGGAGTTGGGAGCACATGGCCCGTGCCAGCAAGCCGTTCAGCTGCCGCACGCGACGGCTGCTGGGAGGCAGAGCCCTAACCACCCCCTGGAAGGACTCGCTCAAAAGGCTCTGGCGTGCCTTTTTGCTGGCACGGGAATCAGCAGACGGAGCAGAGGAGGCCACTGAGGACTGGCTGCCAGAACAGGCCTCAGTGTCGGCGGCAGGAGTTGCAGAGGGGGGAGGAGCAGGGCGTTTCCGCACTCCTGCTGGTGCTGCTGGAGGAGCAGGAGGGCGGGTGGCTGCTGTTGCTGCTGCTGCTGCTGAAGGCTGTGCAGTGATGGGATTGGTGCCACTGCCAGCACCAGATGCCTTCAGCCTCTGGAACTCCTCATGCTGGTGGAAGTGTTTCGCAGAAAGGTGGTTGATCAGCGAGCTGGTGCTGAACTTCAAGGGGTCTGCACCTCTGCTCAACTTCCGCTGACAGTGGTTGCAAGTGGCGTACTTGCTGTACACTGTGGGCATGGTGAAAAACCGCCAGATTGGTGACAAAAACATCCCCCTACGGCATGGAAGCGCTGCTGCCTGTTTCCCTGTGGTGGTTGGGGGGGGGGGGGGGGTCTTGGGTGCGGCTGGTGGTGGTACTGGCTGATGCTGCTGCTGCTGCTGCTGAGCCTGAGACACCAGCAGGCTGTGGGACGCTGCCAATGCTTGCAATGATGCGCCTCCTTGCAAGGCCCACAACCGCATCCTCCTCCTCCTCCTCAGAGCTGCTGAGGACGACATCCTCTGGATGTGTTGGCACCCAGTCTCTGTCTGTCACCGGGTCATCATCATCATGCCCCTCCTGAAACATGTCCTGCTCTGATGATGACCCCCCAAACTCCTCTGCTGATGCATGGATGGGACGCTTGACTGTCGCCACAGTCTTGCTGTCCAATCCCTCCTCCCCCAAAGTGCCCATCAGCATCTCCTCCTCCAAATCGCCAACAACAGCATTCAATTGACTCATCATGCCTGGGGTCAAAAGAGTGCTGAGTGACAGGTCGGCGACTGACGGTGAACTGGCCTCCTCCCCAGGCCCTGCTGGGCGGCTGCTGCGAACAGGGGTGGTGGTGGTGAGGGTGGAGGCCTCGGATGCAGAGCTGATGGCGGGCTGCTCATCCTCCGTCATGAGTTGCACCACAGTGTCTGCATCCTTTTCCTCAATGGGACGTTTCCGACCCGGCTGGAGGAAAATGGGAGCAGGTGCTACACGCTGCTGCTGCTGTGTCTCTGCAGCGTGAGTTGCAGATGCTCCTCCTGGGCGGCGCCCAAGGCGTCCACGGCCAGTGGCTATGGGAGGAATGTTAGCCACTGACGCTGCTGCTGCTGCTGCGGAACTGTGCATGGTGGCGCGCCCGCGGCCGCGGCTTGCCACAATGCTGCTCCCTCTCTTCCTGATTCCCTTGCTGCCCTTCCCCTTGCCCAAACCGCGCTGGCTGCCACTTCCAGACATCTTCAATGTTTTGGGCGTATAGACAAAAGTTTTGTAAAAGGGCGGGTGAAAAGTGGGGTACTTTAATGGAGTGGGTTGGTTGGTGAGGTGACTGAGTGAGTGTCCCCTAGTACAGTAAGTAAGTATTAACAGTCAGGAAGTACAACTAGCAGTTACAATAATCAGTAGTAGTAATCACAAGTAAATTTAGTGTGTGTACACTCAGACAGTGAGTGCACGCACGCAGGAGCTAGTAGCCTATGGACACAGTGACTGAGTGTCCTAGACTCCTAGTACGGTAAGAGTAAGTAAGTAGTAACAGTAAGTAGAACTAACTAATAACAATAATCAATCAGCGATCAGAAGGAAATGGAGTGTGGGTGGTGTGTGTGTACACTCAGACAGTGAGTGCACGCACGCAGGAGCTAGTAGCCTATGGACACAGTGACTGAGTGTCCTAGACTCCTAGTACAGTAAGAGTAAGTAAGTAGTAACAGTAAGTAGAACTAACTAATAACAATAATCAATCAGCGATCAGAAGGAAATGGAGTGTGGGTGGTGTGTGTACACTCAGACAGTGAGTGCACGCACGCAGGAGCTAGTAGCCTATGGACACAGTGACTGGGTGTCCTAGACTCCTAGTACAGTAAGAGTAAGTAAGTAGTAACAGTAAGTAGTAGAACTAACTAATAACAATAATCAATCAGCGATCAGAAGGAAATGGAGTGTGGGTGGTGTGTGTACACTCAGACAGTGAGTGCACGCACGCAGGAGCTAGTAGCCTATGGACACAGTGACTGAGTGTCCTAGACTCCTAGTACAGTAAGTAGTAACAGTAAGTAGTAGAACTAACTAATAACAATAATCAATCAGCGATCAGAAGGAAATGGAGTGTGGGTGGTGTGTGTACACTCAGACAGTGAGTGCACGCACGCAGGAGCTAGTAGCCTATGGACACAGTGACTGAGTGTCCTAGACTCCTAGTACAGTAAGTAGTAACAGTAAGTAGTAGAACTAACTAATAACAATAATCAATCAGCGATCAGAAGGAAATGGAGTGTGGGTGGTGTGTGTACACTCAGACAGTGAGTGCACGCACGCAGGAGCTAGTAGCCTATGGACACAGTGACTGAGTGTCCTAGACTCCTAGTACAGTAAGAGTAAGTAAGTAGTAACAGTAAGTAGAACTAACTAATAACAATAATCAATCAGCGATCAGAAGGAAATGGAGTGTGGGTGGTGTGTGTACACTCAGACAGTGAGTGCACGCACGCAGGAGCTAGTAGCCTATGGACACAGTGACTGGGTGTCCTAGACTCCTAGTACAGTAAGAGTAAGTAAGTAGTAACAGTAAGTAGTAGAACTAACTAATAACAATAATCAATCAGCGATCAGAAGGAAATGGAGTGTGGGTGGTGTGTGTACACTCAGACAGTGAGTGCACGCACGCAGGAGCTAGTAGCCTATGGACACAGTGACTGAGTGTCCTAGACTCCTAGTACAGTAAGTAGTAACAGTAAGTAGTAGAACTAACTAATAACAATAATCAATCAGCGATCAGAAGGAAATGGAGTGTGGGTGGTGTGTGTACACTCAGACAGTGAGTGCACGCACGCAGGAGCTAGTAGCCTATGGACACAGTGACTGAGTGTCCTAGACTCCTAGTACAGTAAGAGTAAGTAAGTAGTAACAGTAAGTAGAACTAACTAATAACAATAATCAATCAGCGATCAGAAGGAAATGGAGTGTGGGTGGTGTGTGTACACTCAGACAGTGAGTGCACGCACGCAGGAGCTAGTAGCCTATGGACACAGTGACTGGGTGTCCTAGACTCCTAGTACAGTAAGAGTAAGTAAGTAGTAACAGTAAGTAGTAGAACTAACTAATAACAATAATCAATCAGCGATCAGAAGGAAATGGAGTGTGGGTGGTGTGTGTACACTCAGACAGTGAGTGCACGCACGCAGGAGCTAGTAGCCTATGGACACAGTGACTGAGTGTCCTAGACTCCTAGTACAGTAAGTAGTAACAGTAAGTAGTAGAACTAACTAATAACAATAATCAATCAGCGATCAGAAGGAAATGGAGTGTGGGTGGTGTGTGTACACTCAGACAGTGAGTGCACGCACGCAGGAGCTAGTAGCCTATGGACACAGTGACTGAGTGTCCTAGACTCCTAGTACAGTAAGAGTAAGTAAGTAGTAACAGTAAGTAGAACTAACTAATAACAATAATCAATCAGCGATCAGAAGGAAATGGAGTGTGGGTGTGTGTACACTCAGACAGTGAGTGCACGCACGCAGGAGCTAGTAGCCTATGAACACAGTGACTGAGTGTCCTAGACTCCTAGTACAGTAAGAGTAAGTAGTAACAGTAAGTAGAACTAACTAATTACAATAATCAATCAGCGATCAGAAGGAAATAGAGTGTGTGTTGTGTGTGTACACTCAGACAGTGAGTGCGCACACGCAGGAGCTAGTAGCCTATATGAACAGTGACAGTGAGTGTCCCTACGGGTACAGTAAGAGTAAGTAGTAAGTAAGTACAACTAACAATAATCAATCAGTAATCAGAAGGAAATAGAGTGTGTGTACACACAGACAGTGAGTGAGTGCACACACGCAGGAGCTAGCTAGTAGCCTATAAACAGTGACAGTCAGTGAGTGTCCTACTCCTAGTACAGTATAACTACAATACTATTAGTAAAGGACAGCAGAAATACTGGTATAGATGATGAGAGAAATAAACAGAGGACAGCTGCCCACAGAGGCAAGGCCCCCCTGAGGCCTAAACCTGTAAGCTTGCAGCAGCTGCCTGTCTCTAATGTAACACACAAGCTACTAACTAAAATACAATGTCTATCTAAATAACAACAATACAGGTGTATATGGCAGGTGTAGGTGAGCAAAAACGCTAGGTAAATGAACACAATAGAGCACTTGCTAAGCCAAAGCACAAAGGAGCAGATCTCTCTCTGTACAAGTCTCAGGCAAGCATGGAAAACCCGAACATGGCGGCCGCTATTTATAGGGTAGGGGCTGGCCAGGGTCCCCCTCTGTGATTGGCTGCCGTCAGAGGGCCTGGGAGCCCTCTGATTGGCTCTAAGCACATCAATCTGGGCTATGACGCTATTCGAGCTCGGTACCGAGCTCGAATAGCGCCGGTTTGCTCGAATAGCTCGAATAGTGAATGGGCTATTCGAGTGTTCTCGAATAGCCCATTCGAATAGCTACAGCTATTCGGAGCTCGAATACCGAGCTCGAATAGCTGAAAAAGAGCTCGAATATTCGAGCTACTCGAATATTCGAGCTCTGCTGAGCACCACTAACATCAAACTCTAGATCATAAATAGGTAGGGAGTTAAAAATAACCCATGTTGCATATTTACTTCGGAGGGTACGGCCATGCCATTAGTAATAAAAGTAGTTTCTCCCGGGTCGTCCCAGTTGCTGCCCCATGTCTTACCTTGTACTGGACACTGGAGACCCCAGGGTGGCCATGCTGCATTATGGATTGTTATGGATTGTTGCAACAACTGCTGGATCATGCAGAGGAGCTCTGTGGAGTCAGAAAATAAGGAGTATATTTTAGAAGTGCCCCATTCAGACAAAATGTCAATATTTTACTAATACATCGTCTTGGATACCTTGACTATTATATACTTAAGATATTAGTAACCACTATGGGTCATAGACCAGGTTAATATATAGACAATGTAGAGGTGGGGAGTGAAAAAAAAAATACACATCTATATATATATATATATATATATATATATATATATATATATATATATATATATATATATATATATATACATACATACATACAGTAGCAGTAAAAAGTATGTGAACCCTTTGGAATTATATGGATCTCTGCACAAATTGGTCATAAAATGTGATCTTATCTTCATCTAAGTCACGACAATAGACAGTCACAGTCTGTTTCAACTAATACCACATAATACCACACAAATTAAATGTTTCCGTGCAGTGCTCAATGAGGTGAAGGAGAATCCTAGAGTGTCAAATAAAGACTTACAAAAGTCTCTGGCATATGCTAACATCCCTGTTAGTGAATCTATGATATTTAAAACACTAAACAAGAATAGAGTTCATGGGAGGATACCACAGAGTAAGACACTGCTGTCCCAAAAAAAAAATTGCTGCACGTTAAAAGTTTGCGAAAGAGCACCCTTAATGTTCCACAGCAGTACTGGCAAAATATTCTGTGGAAAGATGAAACAAAAGTTGAGTTGAGGTATTTGGAAGAAACACACAGCACTATGTATGAAGAAAATGAGGCACAGCAGACCAACATCAAAACCTCATCCCAACTATTAAGTATGGTGGTGGGGCATCATGGTTTGGGGCTGCTTTTCTGCATGAGGGCCTGGACAGATTGCCATCATTGAAGAAAAAAAGAATTCCTAAATGTATCATGACATTTTGCAGGAGAACTTAAGGGCATTTGTCCACCAGCTGAAGCTCAGCAGAAGATGGGTGTTGCAACAGGACAACTACCCAAAGCATGGAAGTAAATCAACAACAGAATGGCTTAAACATAAGAAAAAAAACACCTTTTGGAGTGGTCAGTCAAAGTCCTGACCTCATCCCGATTGAGTTGTTCTGGCATGACGTCAAGAAAGCATTTACACCAGACATCCTAAGAATAATGCTAAATTTGTTCTGTAAAGAAGAATGGTCAAAAATTACTCCGGACAGCTGTGCATGTCTGATCTGCAACTACAGGAAACGTTTGGTTGAGGTTATTGCTGCCAAAAGAGGTTCAACCAGTTAGTAAATCCAAGGGTTCATATATAGAGATGTCGCGAACCTCCGATTTTCGGTTCGCGAACCTTCACGGAAGGTTCGGTTCGCATAAAAGTTTGTGAACCGCAATAGACTTCAATGGGGAGGCGAACTTTGAAAACTAGAAACATTTATGCTGGCCAGAAAACTGCCGTGGGTGCACTGGGTGCCAGCCTAGGTGGGGGTTGACAGGTGCAGGCAGGCAGGTGGGGAGAGACAGCGGGAGCTAGCAACAATGCATCCAAAAGGATGCATTCTCTGCTATGTGGGTGGGGGGCTTCGGAGATCTTCAATCAACTTAATAGAAGATCACAACATAAGAGGATACAGTTCGTTGGATCAATTACCGTGGATATTGGCGTGGGAATTTTTTTTTTAAAAGTACAGGTAAGTATTTCTGGTTAATTAAGAAAATTAAAGGACTTTTTTTGTGGTTGTGTTTTTATTTCATTTAACCCTTTGTGGAAATAGGTAAGGGGTACTTTGTACCTCTATACTCATTTCTCCTGGGAGGGGGTGGGCATCTGGGGTCCCCTTCTTAAAGGGGACTCCCAGATGCCACCATGAACCCCCCCCCCCCGGGAGTCGTTGCCCCCACCTCCTCCTGGGGCACCGGAGGTGGGGAAGAGCCCCTTGTCCATGGATTGGACAAGGGCTCCGGGGGGGGGGGGGGGGGGAGGGGAAGGCTTGGCCGCCCCTCCCCCACCGGATCCCCCCATACCATGGACCATGCGGGTTGGTATAGCTCAGGGTGCGAAGCCCCAGTCGGCCGGGGCTCCGCATTCTGGCTATCCCAGCCTGCATGGGGGACAAGGGGTTACAGAGGCTCGGGAGGGGGGATCCCACGTCATTTTTTTTTTCAGATTTCCCACACTCAGCACATAAAAAAAAAAAAAAAAAATATATATATATATATATATATATATATATATATATATATATATATATATATATATATATATATATATATATATATATATATATTTTTTTTTTTTTAAAGGACTTACGAGGCCACAAGTATGAAAAAAGTTAAATACCATTTCATAATCCAGATCCATGGAGGACGCCATCTGCGCCCCCCCATTCATTCTGCCATGGCACCCGCAGTAATACTGGCCCCGGTCGGGTCCTGACCCCTCCAAACGGGTCGGGTTCTCATTCCCCCCTCAATATGGCCGCCACAGATTGCCGCTGCTGCGCAGTCCGCATAGATGCGATTGCAGCTGCACAGCTCTAGGTCCTCCTCCCGATGCGTCCGATGTATGCACACATATTGATGACGCGGCAGGAGGAGGCCCTAGAGCTGCGCAGGTGCAATCGCGTCTGTGCGGACTGCGCAGCCGCGGCAATCTGTGGCGGTCATATTGAGGAGGGAATGAGAACCCGATCTGTTCGGAGGGGTCTGGAGTCGGGACCCGACCGGGGCTGGTATTACTGCGGGAGCCATGGGGGAATGAACGGGAGGGCGCAGATGGCGTCCTCCATGGATCTGGATTATGAAAAGGTATTAAACTTTTTTCACATTTGTGGCCTAGGAAGTCTGTTAAATATTGTTTCCTGCTATCTTTTTAACATATCCTGCAAATTTGGTGTTGCTAGGATGTAAGGGGCCTTTGCTATTAACTGCTAAAGTCAGCGGGTGATGATAACCAACCAGAATTATAGGGGTGCAAAAGTGCTGAATTCTGCTAAGGCTTCCATTAGGCTCCCTATTTCACTTTCCAAAATCTCACATCTTTTCAAAGGGCAATTGCTCAGCAGTGGCAAATTTTCTAGCATTGTAGGAACTGTTAGGGGGATCATAACTGGTGAGGTTCAGGCCCCTAGCCCGAAGTAATCATAGCCTAGGGTCACAAAAACCTGTTTATTTGGGCAATTTCAATGGTGAAATTGTGACGTACATAAATCGCAGCCATGGCCGTTAGCAACGTCTGAATTTCACGAAATGTCTCATGCAGGTAGAAGACATATTGTTAGACTTGGATTCCAAAGATGGGGTCCCTACATCTTTGCAAACCAGAGTTACAGGGATGCAAAATTAGTAAAATCCCCCATAGGCTTTCATTGGCTCCCTATTTCACTTTCCAAAATCTCACACCTTTTCAAAGGGCAATTGCTCAGCAGTGGCAAATTTTCTAGCATTCTAGGAACTGTTAGGGGGATCATAACTGGTGAGTTTCGGGCCTCTAGGCCGAAGAGGTCATAGCATAGGGTCACAAAAACCTGTTTATTTGGGCAATTTCAATGGTGGCGAGTCTGACGTACATAAATAGCAGCCATGGCCGTTAGCAACGTCTGCATCTCCCAAAATGTCTCATGCATGTAGAAGACATATTGTTAGACTTGGGCTCCAAAGATGGGTTCCATACATCTCTGCAAACCAGAGTTACAGGGGTCCAAAATTGGTAAAATCCCCCATAGGCTTTCATTGGCTCCCTATTTCACTTTCCAAAATCCCACATCTTTTCAAAGGGCAATTGCTCAGCAGTGACAAATTTTCTAGCATTGTAGGAACTGTTAGGGGGATCAAAACTGGTGAGTTTCGGGCCCCTAGGCCGAAGAGGTCATAGCCTAGGGTCACAAAAACCTGTTTATTTGGGCAATTTCAATGGTGAAATTGTGACGTACATAAATCGCAGCCATGGCCGTTAGCAACGTCTGAATTTCATGAAATGTCTCATGCAGGTAGAAGACATATTGTTAGACTTGGATTCCAAAGATGGGGTCCCTACATCTCTGCAAACCAGAGTTACAGGGGTGCAAAAGTAGTAAAATCCCCCATAGGCTTTCATTGGCTCCCTATTTCACTTTCCAAAATCCCACATCTTTTCAAAGGGCAATAGCTCAGCAGTACCAAATTTTCTAGCATTGTAGGGACTCTTAGGGGGATCATGACTGGTGAGTTTTGCCACTGCTGAGCCATTGCCCTTTGAAATGGTGTGAGATTTTGGAAAGGTAAATAGGAGGCCCAATGAAAGCCTATGGAGGATTTTACCAATTTTGGAGCCCTGTAACTCTGGTTTGCAGAGATGTAGGGAGCCCAAGTCTAACAATATGTCTTCTACCTGCATGAGACATTTTGTGAGATTCAGACGTTGCTAACGGCCATGGCTGCGATTTATGTACGTCAGACTCGCCACCATTGAAATTGCCCAAATAAACAGGTTTTTGTGACCCTAGGCTATGACCTCTTCAGCCTAGGGGCCTGAACCTCACCAGTTATGATCCCCCTAACAGTTCCTACAATGCTAGAAAATTTGCCACTGCTGAGCAATTGCCCTTTGAAAAGATGTGAGATTTTGGAAAGTGAAATAGGGAGCCTAATGGAAGCCCTAGCAGAATTCAGCACTTTTGCACCCCTATAATTCTGGTTGGTTATCATCACCCGCTGACTTTAGCAGTTAATAGCAAAGGCCCCTTACATCCTAGCAACACCAAATTTGCAGGATATGTTAAAAAGATAGCAGGAAACAATATTTAACGAACTTCCTAGGCCACAAATGTGAAAAAAGTTTAATACCTTTTCATAATCCAGATCCATGGAGGACGCCATCCGCGCCCTCCCGTTCATTCCCCCATGGCTCCCGCAGTAATACCGGCCCCGGTCGGGTCCCAACTCCCGACCCCACCGAAAAGGTCAGGTTCTCATTCCCCACTCAATATGGCCACCACAGATTGCCGCGGCTGCGCAGTCCGCACAGATGCGATTGCACCTGCGCAGCTCTAGGGCCTCCTCCTGCCGCGTCATCAATATGCGTGCATACATCGGATGCATCGGGAGGAGGACCTAGAGCTGCGCAGCCGCAATCACATCTTTGCGGACTGCGCAGCCGCGGCAATCATATTGAGGGAGGAATGAGAACCCGACCCGTTTGGAGGGGTCAGGACCCGACCGGGGCCGGTATTACTGCGGGTGCCATGGCGGAATGAACGGGGGGCGCAGATGGCGTCCTCCATGGAACTGGATTATGAAATGGTATTTAACTTTTTCACACTTGTGGCCTGGTAAGTCCTTTAAAAAAATATATATTTATATATATATTTTTTTAATTATATTTATGTGCTGAGTGTGGGAGATAAATGAAAAAAAAAATGACGTGGGGTCCCCCCTCCCGAGCCTCTGTAACCCCTTGTCCCCCATGCAGGCTGGGATAGCCAGAATGCGGAGCCCCGGCCGACTGGGGCTTCGCACCCTGAGCTATACCAGCCCGCATGGTCCATGGTATGGGGGTCTCCGGGGGGGGGAGGGGCAGCCAAGCCTTCCCCTCCCCCCGAACCCCCCCCCGGAGCCCTTGTCCAATCCATGGACAAGGGGCTCTTCCCCACCTCCGGTGCCCCAGGAGGAGGTGGGGGCGACGACTCCTTGGGGGGGGGGGTTCATGGTGGCATCTGGGAGTCCCCTTTAAGAAGGGGACCCCAGATGCCCACCCCCCTCCCAGGAGAAATGAGTAAAGTACCCTTTACCCATTTCCACAAAGGGTTAAATGAAATAAAAACACAACCACGAGAAAAGTATTTTATTATTCTAAATTAACCATAAATACTTACCTGTACCTTTAAAAAAGTTTTCCCACGCCAATATCCACGGTAAACGATCCAACGAACTGTATCCTCTTATGTTGCGATCTTCAATTAAGTTGATTAAAGATCTCCGACGCCTCCCACATAGCAGAGAATGCCTCCTTTTGGACGCATAGCTGCCGGCTCCTGCTGTCTCTCCCCACCTCCTCACCTGTCACTCTCACCTAGCCTGGCACCCATGGGTGCGCTGGGTGTTAGGCTAGGTGAGGGTGACAGGTGCAGGCAGGTGGGGAGAGACAGCAGCGAGCCGGCAGCTTCACGTCCTGCTCAGGACGCATTATCTGCTATACTAACAGTTCTTGAATCATCCGGTTCTTTTTAATGAATCGGTACTTTTTTTTAATGAATCGGCTCATTTTACTTTGAAACTTTAAAATTGATTTTCTCAAAAAGTATAAGGTCTTTTTGAAAAAAAAATTTCCCTCTTGTTCCCACTATTCCACTTAACATTCCCAACAATTTTGGTGTTTCTACTATGTAAGTGGACTTTGCTATTAACCGTTAAAGTCGGCGGCCATTAAAGTCTATGGGGCGAATCGAACTTCCGCAAAAGTTCGCCTGGTGCAGGCGAACGCGAACCCCCAAAGTTCGCCTGGAACCGTTCGCCGGCGAACCGTTCGCTACATCTCTATTCATATACTTTTTTCCACCTACACTGTGAATGTTTACATGGTGTGCAATAAAAACATGGAAACATTTAATAATTTGTGTGGTATTACTGTGATTGTCTCTTATTGTGATCAGATCACATTTTACGTCCAATTTGAGCAGAAATCCATATAATTCCGATAGATAGATAGATAGATAGATAGATAGATAGATAGATAGATAGATAGATAGATATCAAGCCTCCAGACTGGAAGTCTCAAAATATTGTAAGCACTGCATGCATCTTAGGCTTGCACAGAAAAAGGGGGATCAGCGCATCACCAGGCCGCCTCTGAATGGCCTCAGCTCAGAGATGCGCTGAGCCCCCCCAGAGACTACAAACGCACCTTGAACCCAAACAGAGGCTCTGCATATACACCAAAGAAAAACTAACAAGTGGGAGCAGCTGACCAGAATTAAATCAAACATAGCAAAGAAATGAACAGCGCTACTTAAAAACAGATGAATGCTTACCTGCAAAAAAGTGCAGACCCCACTCATGGGATACAAATACACAATGAGCACACATACAACCTGTCTACCACTTGTTAGGTACTCGTCCCTCCCACTGTCGAAGAAGTCTTTCCTCCATGGGAGGGGACCTAACACTAACTAAATCCTACCTATTTTTTCTGCGCAATTCTTAATTTTACTGGTAGCGCGCCCAGGCTATGCATATGCATAGGTAGGATTTAGTTAGTGTTAGGTCCCCTCCCATGGAGGAAAGACTTCTTCGACAGTGGGAGGGACGAGTACCTAACAAATTGCATGCAAGCTGTTAGTGGAAACTAACATCCTCCAAGTGGTAGACAGGTTGTATGTGTGCTCATTGTGTATTTGTATCCCATGAGTGGGGTCTGCACTTTTTTGCAGGTAAGCATTCATCTGTTTTTAAGTAGCGCTGTTCATTTCTTTGCTATGCATCTTAGGTTGTCTATGGACTCTGCATTGTTTAATGGATACCCAAAGTGACATAATAATAATAATAATAATAATAATAATACGAACATTTGTATAGCGCTTTTCTCCTGTCGGACTCAAAGCGCTCAAGAGCTGCAGCCACTGGGACGCGCTCAAGAGGCCACCCTGCAGTGTTAGGGAGTCTTGCCTTGAACTCCTTACTGAATAGGTACTTGACGTAGCCAGGATTCAAACCCTGGTCTCCCACGTCAAAGGCAGAGCCCTTAACCAGTACACTATCCAGCCACATGTGACATTCAAGATAGACATGTGTATGTACAGTGCCTAGCACACAAATAACTAGGCTGAGTTCCTTTTTTTTTCTCTGCCTGAAAGAGTTAAATATCAGGTATGTAAGTGGCTGATTCAGTCCTAACTCAGACAGGAAGTGACTACAGTGTGACCCTCACTGATCAGAAATTCCAACTATAAAACACTTTCCTAGCAGAAAATGACTTGTGAGAGCAAGAAAGAGGTAAAAAGGGGAATTTCTTATAAGTGAGGGTCACACTGTAGTCACTTGTCTGAGTCAGGACTGAGTCAGCCACTTACATACCTGATATTTAACTCTTTCAGGCAGAGAAAGAAAAATAGGAACACAGCATAGTTATTTGTGTGCTTGGCACTGTACATACACAAGTCTATCTCATGTCACATGTCACTTCGGCTATGCTTTAAAGCAGGATTCCAAGGATCTGTAACATCTCTCTTTTTCTAGAAATTAACATGCTGAGTGCACTACCGTGCTGTGCCAGCACCATTTGTGGCTGGAAATTAAAGCTTCAGAACTGTGGCTAGACCATATTTTACTAAAACTCTGCAGGCTCCTTCTCAGTGTATTCTGCACTGCTTCCACTTTCCTGGGGTCCATAGAGAGGTCCCCAGGCAGAACAGAGGCCACCAGGGCAGGACACAGTTAAAGTGAAGTGGAACGCTTGCACAGCACACAGTGAAAAGTTAACCCATTGCAGTGTGCTCTGTGTGAGTGTTTGGGTACATCAGAGTGTAATTTTCTTATCAGCAACTGTGATTCACATCACCACCACAGGTTTGCCTCTGCAGAAAAGACTGAGGCTTAAGGCGCATACACACGCAGCAAGAAGGCTCAAAACCGGGATTTTCGGTTGGCGAACCTCTAACGCGAACTTCCGCAAAGGTTCGGTTCGCACGAACTTTTGCGAACCGCAATAGACTTCAATGGGGAGGCGAACTTTGAAATCTAGAAACATTTATGCTGGCCAGAAAAGTGATGGAAAAGAGGTTTCAAGGGGTCCAACACCTGAGTTTTTTCAGTGACTACAAGAGGGAAAAAAAATGTCAAAAAGACCTTATAGTTTTTGAGAAAATAGATTTTAAAATTCTCCTTCTGACCGTGGGAAAATTAAACGCCCGCCGACTTTAACGGTTAATAGCAAAGCCCCTTTAAAAGCTAGAAACAGCAAAATTGTTGAGAATATTAAGAAGAACAGTGGGAACAAGAGGAAAAAAATTTCAAAAAGACCTTATAGTTTTTGAGAAAATCGAGTTTAAACTTTCAATGTAAATTCTCCTTTTGATCATGGGAAAATTAACCCCCGCAGACTTTAGTGGTTAATAGCAAAGCTCTTTAAAAGCTAGAATGTTATCTTCGGCCTGAAGTCTTTGGACACTGTTGACCCTCCCACTGATGGAAGAGGGGTTCCCCAGTAGTAGAATCTAAGAAACCACGGGTCTTCACCCACACCCCCTTGAGGGGAGTGCAGGTCTTCGCTGCCTAGTTCCCACCAGGTCACTACTGGCATAACCTCAGCTTGTGGTTGGGAGAACAGCGACGCTAATGTGTGAGAAGATGAAGATGTGGTTAGACAGTGAGCCAGAGGTCCAGGGCAGGCGGCAAACAGCATAAACAGGTCACAAGCCAAAGTTCGGGGCAGGCGGCGATCAAGCAGAGTCGGGTCACAATCCAGGAGTCGGGGTAGGCGGAGATCAAGCAGAAGTCGGGGTAACAAGCCAAGGGTCAAACCGGAGATCAATCAGAGTAATAACAGACAAAGTCTCCACAGGGCTTACGCCAAGCTGTCAGAAAGAGCAGCACTGCAATGGTGGGCAGTGCTGCTTTTATACAGAGTTTTGGCACCGAAATTAACGCCCTGCGCATGCGCAGAACGAGCACAATCATTTGCGCATACACGCGCGCCCCTGCAATGCTTTGCGCAGGCGCGCGCAATTGTCTGCACGCCCAACTGCCCGCATAGCGCTCTGCGCACGCGCAATAGGTTGCGCGCGTGCGCATATTGTGCAACGCCATACACTGCTGAACAGGAAGAGAGCACAGAAGTCCAAGGGACCCTCCGCGCGTGCGCACACGGGAACGAACTTGGGGAGTACGTCGGAGCCTGGTGAGGAGAGTGTGACATTGCCCCCCCCCCCCCCCCCCCTAGGGGCAACCTCTGGGTGCCCCTAAGAGCAGGCCTGTCCGGGAACCTCTGGTGAAACCGTCTGACCAGTCTTGGGGTATGAATATTCTTGGCAGGTTCCCAGGTATTCTCTTCCATACCGAAACCCTTCCACTTCACTAAATATTGGATGGAATTTCTAACTTTCCTGTTATCCAGAATCCTCTCCACCTCAAATTCTTCAACTCCATCCACTAAGATTGGTGGGGGAGGCACAGTGGTGCGACCAGGAAAACTGCTGGGTATCACTTTCTTGAGACAAGATACATGAAATACTGGATGTTGTCTTGTACCAGTTGTCTTGAGAAGCCGAGGTGAAGAATCTTAAGTATTTCTCGAGGGTCTGGTTTGTCCTCTCAGTTTGTCCATTAGATTGAGGGTGGTAACCGGAAGAAAGTGAAGAATGTATTCCCAGGCATTTACAGAGTTCCTGCCAGAATCTGGATGTAAACTGTACCCCACGATCAGAGACCACATCAGATGGTAACCCGTGGAGCCTAAAGATCTCTCTGAGGAACAGCTTTGCTGTTTCGGCTGCCGAGAGAACGCCTTTGCAAGGAAGGAAGTGGACCATCTTGGAGAAAGGGTCCACCACCACCAAGATAGCAGCGAAGCCCTGAGAAGGTGGCAAATTAACAACAAATTAACAACAAAGTCCATAGCTATGTTTTCCCAGGGTTTCTCGGGTATAGGTAGAGGATTCAAAAGACCCCAAGGTCTAGTACAAGGACTCTTGGCGCGAGCACATACTTCACAGGAAGCTATGAACTGTTTACAGTCCTTGGAGATCTCAGGCCACCAGAAGTTTCTTTAGAGCAAATCCAGAGTCCTGTCTCCCCCGAAGTGGCCCGCAAGCTTGTTGTCATGGCAGGACTGTAGAACCGGAGACGAAACTCCAGAGGGACAAACAACTTGTCCTGGAAGTAGAGATGTCCTCCGATTTTCGGTTCAAGAACCCCATTCGCGAACCTTCGCGGAAGGTTTGGTTTGCGTAAAATTTTGCGAACCGCAATAGACTTCAATGGGGATGCAAACTTTGAAAAATAGAAAAAATTATGCTGGCCACAAAAGTGATGAAAAAGATGTTTCAAGGGGTCTAACACCTGGAGGGGGGCATGGCGGAGTGGGATACATGCCCAAAGTCCCGGGGAAAAATCTGGATTTGACGCAAAGCAGCGTTTTAAGGGCAGAAATCACATTGAATGCTAAATTGCAGGCCTAAAGTGCTTTCAAACATCTTGCATGGGTATACATCAATCAGGGAGTGTAATTAGAGTTCTGCTTCTGACTGACACACCAAACTCACTGTGTAACGCACCGCAAACAGCTGTTTGCGTAGTGACGGCCGTGCTGGACTGGTGGGCACCATGGCCAGAGTGTAGGCCATGGCGTTTTTCAAGCCCATATTGTCGCCGGGCTGTGGTAGCTCAATGATAGAACAACAGTGACTGTCCAGCTGATCAAATTTGGTCTGACCACAATGAAGCAACTACCTTATTATCTTTTGTGTCTCACCCCCACCCGAGACACTCAAATAGCCGGCGGTCATTGCTTCATTGTGATACGCAAGCCCCTTCACCGCGGCAAGGTAATGATCACGAAGGGGGATGGGCACATGTACATGCCTTTTGTGTTTTTGTTGCGGCCGCCCGCAGTCCAGCCAGAAAAATTAGGCAGGCATGTACACGCACCAGAAAAATTGGTGTAGCGGCCGCTGCTAGCAGCGGCCTTAAAAATTCAGGAGTCCGCCTAGATTCCTGGACCCTGTTGGTGGTGGTGGAGAAGGCAAGCGGCCTGCAGCCGCAGGCAGAGATGCTGTGTGTGGGGACTGACTTAGTCTTCGGTCGTGCAGTAGGCCTCCGGGATCCATTCCTCATTCATTTTGATAAAGGTCAGGTACTGAACACTGTCATGACTTAGGCGACTTCTCTTTTCAGTAACTATGCCTCCAGCTGCACTAAAGGTCCTTTCTGACAGGACGCTTGCAGCAGGGCAAGAGAGAAGTTGTATGGCAAATTGGGACAGCTCTGGCCACAGGTCAAGCCTGCGCAACCAGTAGTCCAAGGGTTCATCGTCGCTTTTCGCAGTGTCTACATCCACACTCAAGGCCAGGTAGTCGGCTACCTGCCGGTCCAGGCGTTGGTGGAGGGTGGATCCAGAAGGACTATGGCGAGGAGTTGGACGAAAGAATGTCCGCATGTCCGACATCACCCTGAGATCGCTGGAGCATCCTATCCTTGCCTGCGTGGACTTGGGAGGAGGAGGGTTACTGCCAGTGGTACCTTGATTGCGTTGTGCAGCCATATCACCCTTAAACGCATTGTAAAGCATCATCGACAGCTTGTTCTGCAAGTGCTGCATCCTTTCCGCCTTCTGTTGAGTTGTTAACAGGTCCGCCACTTTGTACCTGTACCAAGGGTCTAGTAGCGTGGCCACCCAGTACAGGTCATTCGCCTTGAGTTTTTTGATACAGGGGTCCCTCAACAGGCTGGACAACATGAAAGAGGACATCTGCACAAAGCTGGATGCAGACATACTCTCCATCTCCTCTTGCTGTTCCTCAGTGACGGGACGCAACTCCTCTTCCTCCCCCCAGCCACGAACAATACCACGGGAACGTGGAGCAGCCGAAGCCCCCTGTGACGACTGCCGCGGTTGTTCTTCTTCCGCCGCCTATTCCTCCTCCACAGAAACACCTTCCTCATCACCATCATCAGAGTCGGACTCCTCTCCTTCCCCACACGACTCCTCTTCTTCCTCCTCCTCCTCCTCCCCCCTCTGTGCTGCCGCAGGTGTTGTGGAAACATCGGGCTCGGATGTAAATCGCTCCCATGACTCCTGCTGCTGTAACTGTTCTCGTTCACGCTCCTCCACAGCTGTATCCACCACTCTACGCACGGTACACTCCAGGAAGTAGGCGTAGGGGATCAAGTCGCTGATGGTGCCCTCAGCGCGACTCACCAGTTTGGTCACCTCCTCAAAGGGCTCCATGACCCTGCATGCATTTCGCATCAGTGTCCAGTTGTTGGGCCACAACATCCCCATCCTCCCAGATTATGTCCTTGTACTGTAATGATACAGGTATTGGGTGACAGCTTTCTCCTGGTCTAGCAGGCGAGAGAACATCAGCAGGGTGGAATTCCAGCGAGTCGGGCTATCGCAAATCAGGCGTCTCACCGGCAATTTGCCATGGCCTTGTAAGAGCACCTGAAATGCCCACACAACTTCCTGGCCTGCTTCAGGACATCCTCTAAGCCTGGGTAATTGGACACAAATCTTTGCACGACCAGATTAAGCACATGTGCCTTGCATGGTATGTGTGTCAGCTTTCCCAAATTCAACGCAGAAATGAGATTGCTGCCGCTGTCACACACCACGTTGCCGATCTCAAGCTTGTGCGGGGACAGCCATTGCTCCACCTGTTTGTTAAGAGCAGCCAGGAGAGCTGCTCCAGTGTGACTCTCCGCTTTCAGGCAAGACATGTCTAACACCGTCGTACCTGGCATGTAGCATAGGCCCTGGGGTGCTGGGGCTGTGTAGCTGGAGAGGAGAACGCGGCACCAGCCAAGGAGGAGGAGGAGGATGACGACAGCGAAGAGGTGGTAGCAGGTGGAGAGGAGGTGGCTGGAGGCCTGCCTGCAAGCCGTGGAGGTGTGACAAGTCGGTCCGCTGCGCAGCCACGTACTCCCTGCTTGCTGCCATCGGTCACCAGGTTGACCCAATGGGCTGTGTATGTAATGTAGTGGCCCTACCCATGCTTGGCAGACCAGGCATCCGTGGTCAGGTGGACCCTTGACCCAACGCTCTTCGTAATAGATGACACCACTTGCCTCTCAACTGCACGGTACAGTTTGGGTATGGCCTTTTGTGAAAAATAATTGCGGCCTGGTATCTTCCACTGCGGTGTACCAATAGCCACAAACTTACGGAAAGCCTCTGACTCCACCAGCTTGTATGGTAATAGCTGGCGAGCTAATAGTTCCACCACGCCGGCTGTCAGACGCCGGGCAAGAGGGTGACTGGCAGACATTTGCTTCTTACGTTCAAATACTTCCTTCATGGACAGCTGGGTACTGCTGTGGGCCGAGGAGAAGGAACCGCTGAAGGGAAGAGGCGGTGTGGAGGAGGGTGGCTGTGAAGGTGCAAGGGAGAAAGCGGATGAAGACGATGCACCTGAAGGAGGAAGAGGAGAAGGAGGGTGGCTTGTCTTTTGTGTGCTGCTTTTCCTCAGGTGTTCTTGCCATAGCGGTTTGTGCCTTCGCTCCAGGTGCCATCGTAAGGCACTTGTCCCTACGTGAGAGTCGGCCTTTCCACAGCTCAATTTTTGCTGGCAGAGACAACAGATGGCTTTGCTCCGATCTGAGACACACATGTTAAAAAATTTCCAAACCGCTGAGCCCCCCTGGGGTGATGGCGCTACGGTGACATCAGCAGCTGACGTTGAAGGGCATGTTGGCTGGCTGTCCATAGCTGGCGATACATGGTGCCGGACACTGCCCCCAGCTGTTTCTAAGGACGAGCTCCCTCTGCTTCTATCATGGAGTCGTCTCCTCCTACTCCTCTCTGACTCCCACTCTGAACTGTCCCCCCTGATCATCTCCTCTACCGGGAACATACGTGGCATCCGTATAATCGTCATCATAATCCTCCTGCCCAGCTTCGCTTTCCTCAGACACCTCAACTGCACCAACTTCAGGTGGTTCATCATCCCCCTCCTCACACGATACGTCCACACTATCGCCACCTAACTCAGACGTATGAGGTGGTGTACCTGCACCTTCTTCTTGTTGTTGCAGTAGTGGCTAGGAATCAGTGATTTCACCACCACCATCAAATAACTCCTGTGAAGTGTCAAATGCAGCAGATGTGGTGCTTGTTGTAGCGCTGGTGGCTGCGGGAGATGAGGTGTTCTGTGTGAAATAGTCAAGCACGTCCTGATCTTGGGAAGTGATGGCACGTGCCTTCTTCTGAGCACTGTATTTTGGGCCAGGTCCGCACGAAATCACAGCAACACCACCTCGCACAGACCTGCCGGTGCCTGGTGGCCTACCTCTGGGTCTGCCTCTACCTCTTCCTCTACCTGGTTTGTCCATTTTGTCCATCTCGGGGGGATGCTAGGTATATGCAGTGAGCTGGGTTCACTCAACACAACAGGTAGTTAGATGCAGTGAGCTGGGTTCACTGAACAGTAAAGGTACTTAGATGCAGTGAGCTGGGTTCACTGAACAGTAAAGGTACTTAGATGCAGTAAGGTGGGTTCACTCAACACAACAGGTAGTTCGATGCAGTGAGCTGGGTTCACTGAACAGTAAAGGTACTTAGATGCAGTGAGGTGGGTTCACTCAACACAACAGGTAGTTAGATGCAGTGAGCTGGGTTCACTGAACAGTAAAGGTACTTAGATGCAGTGAGGTGGGTTCACTCAACACAACAGGTAGTTAGATGCAGTGAGCTGGGTTTACTGAACAGTAAAGGTACTTAGATGCAGTGATGTGGGTTCACTCAATACAACAGGTAGTTAGATGCAGTGAGCTGGGTTCACTGAACAGTAAAGGTACTTAGCTCTACCTGGAAGTAGTGCAACCCATCCTTGATGCTTAGGTCTGGAAGAAGATCTTGCGGTATTGTTTAATGGACTCCAGGAGGTTGGATTGAAGAAGGAGAAAAGGCTGAGGAGAAAGGATATTCTCAGGCTCAGAACTAGATACCGACTCTGAATGGAACATCCGGGACAAGGCATCAGGCTTGGAGTTCTTCGATCCTGGACGATAAGTCAAATGAAAGTTAAAACGAGAGAAGAACAGTGACTATCTTGCCTGTCGGGGCCTCAATCTTTTAGCAGAACGAAGGTACTCAAGGTTCCTATGATCAGTAAGAATGAGTACAGGTTGCTCCGTGCCCTCCAGGAGATACCGCCACTCCTCCAGCGTGACCTTAATGGCTAAGAGCTCTCTGTCTGCCACATCATAGTTTCTCTCCGCAGTACTCAACTTTCAGGAGAAAAAAGCCACAGGATGGAGGACAGCCTTTGGACCAAAGCGCTGAGAAAGAATAGCCCCAACTGCGATTTCAGAAGCGTCGACCTCTAGAACGAAAGCTCTGGCAGGATTCGCATGCATAAGAATGGGAGCTGTGGTAAAACAGACCTTGAGTTGTTCAAAGGCTGATTGAGCCTGAGGGGTCCATCTGAAAGGAGTGCTGGTACTGGTCGACTGAGTAATAGGAGCAACGATCAAAGAGAAGTTCTTTATGAATCTCCTGTAGAAATTGGCGAATCCAATGAATCTTTAGACCCCCTTTCGGTCAGCAGGCACGGGCCAATCCAGGATTGCAGACACTTTCTGGGGATCCATTTCTACACCAGCCGGGGAAATCTTGAGACCAAAAAACTGGATGTTCTCCTTATCAAATTCGCACTTCTCCGGCTTAGCATAAAGTCTATGAGTGCGAAGACGAGCAAGAACTTTTGTGACGTGCTTGTGATGTTCCTCCTTGGAAGTTGAAAAAACTAGGATATCATCCAAGTAGACCACCAAGAAGTCATAAATGAAGTCTCTGAAGATGTCGTTGACAAAGTGCTGGAATGTAGCAGGGGCATTGCAGAGCCCACAGGGCATCACGAGATACTCATAATGACCGAAGCAAGAATGAAAGGCCATCTTCCACTCGTCCCCCTTTCGGATTCTGATCAGGTTATACGCCCCACGCAGATCAAGCTTGGAGAAGATACAGGCCGAACGGAGTCTGCGGAACAGGTCTGGCATAAGAGGAAGCGGATACCGGTTCTTCACCGTGATCTTGCTAAGTTCCCGGTAGTCAATACACGGGCGAAGGGACCTATCTCTCTTTCCCACGAAGAAGATCCCTGCCCCAGTGGGAGAGGTAGAAGGCCGGATTAATTTCTTCTTAAGGTTCTCCTCTATATACTTGTAATGATCTGCTCAGCGGTCTGCACGGGCAGACAATTGTTTGTCCATTCCTTAAGTCTGAGGGCTGCAGGTCTCTGGAAAAGAGACCTGCCTGTGCTTTGCAAGTATCAGACCTGTTCTGCTGCTGAGCAATTTGCATACACTTGTCATGCAAACGGCCTAGCTGCCTCCTTTGAAGGCTTGCCGTATAAATACCATGTGATCCCAGAGTCCTTTGCTGCTCATAGAGGGTTGTTCCTGCTGGACTCACCTGGAGTTTCAGCCACTGCTATCTTAGTATAGTTAATTCTTGGGGAGTGCTCCTTGCATTCCTAGCTAGTGCAGTCAGTTTGTGTATATTTGTACTGCCTATTCTGTCCTGTATTGTCTGTCGCGATTGCGCTGTCGCCAGCGGCGGTTGATAGCGAATCGCTCTGTCTTGTTTGGATCGCACTAGCCTCTAGCGGTAGCAGCTGTGGATCCTTCTGATCTGAGTTCCTGGAGTGTAAGCTGGAGCAGCGGTTGCTACTGGCTACCTCATTTGTCCGCCTTGTCCGTTTGTGCTCATTTGTGTTACTTGTGGCTAGTAAGGGTGGCGTGCTTGTCTCCGTTGCACTTTTCGTGCGGAGACCGCGCTGTAAACGTGTTCGCTGTTGCGAATGAGTGCGGTGTTAGCGTTTAGCTAGCGTTTATTATTTTCCTTATCTTTTATTGTTGTTTGCTGTGCCTTTGCTACTCTCGTGCTCTGTCCTGCTCAGTCTGGTGTCACTATTTGGCAATCGCCATTCTTGCGATTGCATTCCCACTTCATTTCTGCAGTTGTGTGTTCACCGTCGCTGGGTGGCGACTAGTTTGGTGGACACACATTGATTCTGTCTCTATGCTCTCTCTCCTTGGGGGCTATCTTGCCTTGTGTTGCTTCTCTTCGTACAATTTCCATCTGGCATTTGTGGCAGCGCAGAGAGTTTATTCCTCTGCACTCCACAGCTCCATCTGCCGGTGGAAATTCCCCTCTACTGGTGCTTGCACCAAAAGCTGGGTTCTAGTATTTTGACATGCTTGTGGAGAACCTCCGCAGTGTCAGCGCACATCTTTGTGCGCTGAACACGGAGATATCCCACAATCGTTACAATACTCCTTTAAGACATGAGTCTTGGGTTCCGAGAGGGGATATGTCCTTCCAAAAGGAATAGGAGCTCCATGCTAGAGATCAATGGGGCAGTCGTAGGGATGATGAGGCGGAAGAGTGTCTGCCCCGGCCTTATTGAAGACAGCTAGGAAGTCGTGATACTCAACAGGAATAATGTCCTTCTTCGGGGAACTTAAACAGAACAGAGTTCCAGCACGAGGATAACAAGAGCGTAGACAGTAGTTGGAGGGAAAGGATACCTCTCCAGTGTCCCAATTGATTACAGGATTATGGGTTCTTAACCAGGGCATTCCCAAGATCACAGGGAATAATGGTGATGGCAGAAGATCGAAGGATAAGTATTCCTGGTGTTCCCCTTGGATGGTCACAAGCAAAGGCAGGGTCTCGGAATTGATGGGACCAGATCCAATGATAGATCCATCAGCCAGTTGGATGGTAAGAGGTTGACATCTGGATCGAGTGGGGATCTGGAGTCATTGGGCCACAGAGGGATCCAGGAAACAAGAACAAGCTCCAGAGTCTATGATGGCCTTCATTTCGGTGATCCTTCCTCTGGGGCCCTGTAATGAGAGGATGAGGGGAACATGAGAAGAAGCTGGCGGCATACAAGGAGCTCTGCTAACACACACGGCTGACTCAGGCTCACCCGAAGGACGGACAGGACAATTCAGGCGGAAGTGGCCAGAAGCTCCGCAGTAGAGGCACAGATTGGAAGTCCTCCTTCGTTGTCTCTTCTGACGAAATGGCTGGACGGGCCAATCCCAACTGCATAGGTTCGGGTTCATCAGTCACAGGAGATGGATCAAAGACTGACCCAGAGGGAACCAAAGGAGAGGAGAAACTTCCTCCAGAGCGAGTACTTCCTGACCTCTCTGCTCGTCTTTCTCTTAGGCGCCTATCAATCTGGATAGACAGGCGAATGAGTTCCTTCAGGGTGTCTGGCACTCCCACCCTAGCCAATTCATCCTTGATAGCTTCAGAAAACCCTTGACGGAAATGGAACTTGAGTGCAGAGTCGTTCCATGAAACATCAGCCTGCCAGCGCCGGAACTCGGTGACGTAGTACTCCACAGGTCTTCTTCCCTGCCGAAGGGACTCAAGAACTAATTCAGTGGAAGAGGCTCTTCCTGAATCATCATACAACTCGGCCATAGCGTTGAAAAATGCATTAAGATCATTTAAGGCTGGGTGGCGTTGTTCAACCATATGAAGAGCCCAGGCCTGTGGTTCACCCTGCAACAAGGAAATGACCGCTCCCACCTTGATCTCCTCATTGGAGAAAGTTCTGGGAAGTAATGAGAAGTGGAGACGGCAGGCACTCTGGAACCAACAGAATTTTGTGCGGTCGCCTGTAAACCGCTCAGGAAGAGGCAGTCTGGGTTCAGGCGGAGGAGCCGCAGCACCCTGGACATGGAATAGCTCAGAACTGACAGGAGGAGCAGAAGCTGCCAGTACAGGCGCAGAAGTTCCACCCACCGCAGCAGGTGGGCTTAGTAATTGAATTTGGATCTCCTGGTAACCTTTCTGGACCTCATCCAGAATCAGAATCAGAATCAGAAGTTTATTTCGCCAAGCATGACTGGGACATGCCCGGAATTGGGTTTGGCACAAAAAACAGAGAACTCAGCGACAAAAAAGATAAGAAGCAAAAAACAGCAGTAATACAAAAAGACAACAACACAGACATTAAGTACAACCATGACATCTACCCCCAAAACAGATGACGCCCAAAAGAGTGCAGTAAGTTGTACAGTAACTAGGTGTAGCTTTAGAAAGGGGAACAATGGTGGCAGAAAGAAAAATAAAAAACACCCACACAGACAGTGGGTGACCTATCACTCATATCGTTGGAACCCTATGATCAGACTCAGACTACTGGCCTGAGGGGGGGAGCCAGTGGATGGAATTCAAGAGTCTAACGGCAGCAGGGAAAAAGGAGTTCATATGCCTAGCTGTCTTGATGGAAATGGTCTGTAGCCTTCTGCCTGATGGGAGCACATTAAAGTAACGGTGACCTGGGTGTGAGCGGTCGTTTGCGATCCTTTGTGCTCTGGAGCGCAGTCTGGAGTTGTAGAGAAGGTCAAGCGAAGGGAGTGGTTTCCCAATGATTCTCTCCGCCGACCTGATGACCCTCTGAAGCTTGTATTTGTCCTTGTTTGAGGATCCAGCATACCACACCAGAATAGAGGTGCAGATGACGGATTCTATGGTGGCAGAGTAGAAGTTTGCCATAAGCTCCTCTGCCATCCCGAACTTCCTCAGTTGGCGAAGGAAGAAGAGTCTTTGTTGGGCCTTCCTTTGTGTGGTGCTCGTGTGCGTCTTCCAGCACAGGTCACTGGAGATCTGCGTACCAAGGAGGCGGACACTAGATACCTTTTCCACCTCAGTGCCATCAATGAAGATTGGGGGTGGGGTGGGGGCCTGCTTCCTGAAGTCAATGACCATCTCCACGGTTTTGGCTGTGTTGAGGACCAGCCTGTTTTCCTTGCACCAACGGCAAATTTTGTCGACCTGCTGACGATAGTCGTGCTCGTCATTTTTGGTCACAAGACCGATGATGGTGGTGTCGTCAGCGAATTTGACGACCTTGACCGAGTCTGCTGTGGATCTGCAGTTGTTGGTGTAGAGGGAAAACAGAATTGGCGACAGGACGCAGCCCTGTGGGGCACCTGTGTTGGTAGACCTTTCCTGGGAGGAGATCTTGCCCAGCTTGACGACCTGTGATCTGTTGGTCAGGAAGTCTGTGATCCAGAGGCGTAGGGTCGAGTGAACGTCAAGTGCCTCCAGGTTGTTCTGAAGGATGCGAGGGCAGATTGTATTAAATGCCGAACTGAAGTCGAGTAGAAGAATTCTGGCGTATGAGTCAGGTTTATCCAGGTGATCACTGATGAGCTCAAGGCAGATGTTGATGGCATCGTCTGTGGACCTGTTTGCTCTGTACGCGAACTGGTACGGATACACGCAACTGCGTGACCAACTCGTTTGGATCCCCACTGGCGAGCACGTCTCACTAGCGTCCATCTTGGCTGCTCTTTACTGTTATCTTCGGCCTGAAGTCTTCGGACACTGTTGACCCTCCCACTGAGGGAAGAGGGGTTCCCCAGTAGTGGAATCTAAGAGACCACGGGTCTTCACCCACACCCCCTTGAGGGGAGTGCAGGTCTTCGCTGCCTAGTTCCTACCAGGTCACTACTGGGATAACCTCAGCTAGTGATTGGGAGAACAGCGACGCTAATGTGTGAGAACTTGAAGATGAAGACGTGGTCAGACGGTTTAGCCAGAGGTCCAGGGCAGGCGGCAAACAGCATAAACAGGTCACAAGCCAAAGGTCGGGGCAGGCGGCGATCAAGCAGAGTCGGGTCACAATCCAGGAGTCGGGGCAGGCGGAGATCAAGCAGAAGTCGGGGTAACAAGCCAAGGGTCAAACCAGAGATCAATCAGAGTAATAACAGACAAAGTTTCCACGGGGCTTACGCCAAGCTGTCAGAAAGAGCAGCACTGCAATGGTGGGCAGTGCTGTTTTTATACAGAGTTTTGGTGCCGAAATTATCGCCCTGCGCATGTGCAGAACGCGCGCAATCATTTGCGCATGTGCACGACCATGCAATGCTTTGTGCATGCGTGCACAATCATCTGCGCGTGTAACCGTTTACACGCATACCGCGTAGCGCTCTGCGCATGCGCATGTGCGCATATTGCGCAATGCCATACGCCACCGAAAAGGAAGAGAGCACAGAAGTCCAAGGGACCCTCCGCGCGTGCGCGCACGGGACCGAACTCGGGGAGGACGTCGGAGCCTGGTGAGGTGAGTGTGACATAGAAACACCAAAATTGCTGGGAATGTTAAGAAAAACAGTGGGAACAGGAGGAATTTTTTTTTTCAAAAAAACCTTATACTTTTTGAGAAAATTAGAGATGGCCCGAACCTCCGATTTTTGGTTCGCAAACCGCAATAGACTTCAATGTGGAGGCGAACTTGGAAAACTAGTAAAATTTATGCTGGCCACAAAAGTGATGGAAAAGATGTTTCAAGGGGTCTAACACCTGGAGGGGGGCATGGCGAAGTGGGATAGACGCCAAATGTCCCGGGGAAATAAAAATCTGGATTTGACGCAAAGCAGCGTTTTAAGGGCAGAAATCACATTGAATGCTAAATTGCAGGCCTAAAGTGCTTTAAAACATCTTGCATGTGTATACATCAATCAGGGAGTGTAATTAGCGTACTGCATCACACTGACACACCAAACTCACTGTGTAACGTACCGCAAACAGCTGTTTGTGTAGTGACAGCTGTGCTGGACTGGTGCGCACCATGACCAGAGCGCAGGCCGTGGCGGTTTTCAAGCCCATATGGTTGCCAGGCTGAGGTAGCTGAATGACAGAACAGTGACTGTCCAGCTGATCAAATGTGGTCTGTCCACAATGAAGCAACAACCTTATTATCTTGGGTGTACCACCCCCCGAGACACTAATATAGCCGGCAGTCATTGTTTCATTGTGATACGCAAGCCCCTTCACCGCGGCAAGGTAATTATCACGAAGGGGAATTGGCACATATACACGCCTCTTGTTTTGTTGTTGCAGCTGCAGTGCAGCCAGAAAAATTAGGCAGGCATGTACATGCACCAGAAAAATTATTATAGCGGCCGCTGCTAGCAGTGGCCTTAAGAATTCAGGAATCCGCCTGAAGTCCTGGACCCTGTTGGTGGTGGCAGAGAAGGCAGTCAAGTGGCTGCAGGCGGAGATGCTGTGTAGGGAGCGACTTAGTCTTGGGGCAGGCAGTCACACGGCGTGCAGGCAGAGATGCTGTGTGTGGGGACTGACTTAGTCTTCGGGCAGGCCTGATCGTGCTTTGCAGACCACGTGGTCAGATAGTCCTGTCAGGAATATAGCAGCTAGTTATGATGTTGGGATAATACAGAAGTATGTTTTCATTTTTCTATCTGCCTTGCACCAAGTTGAAGAAGGAGGTGTGAGGATGTACGTGATGATGATATGTACGGTAATATACAGGAACATATTCTTTCATTTTCTGCCTTTGTCATGTGGATGTCTGCTAAAAGGAAGCGGTTACCTGGAGTTACTAGTTCGGGGCAAGGAACTGGCTCATTAGGCCACTAGCAGTCGCCTTTGATCTGCTGTCTCAAGTGGGATTGTCTGGGAAACTACGTTTGCATCTGAAGGTGTCCGATGGTGAATAGGAGCAGGAACTTCTAATTGGCTAACTAGCCTCTGGCTAGGAAATGGCGTATTATGTCAAGAGCAGTCAAGTCCCCACCTTTAATCTGCTGTAAAATACACTTTTACATGTGGAAGTTAGATCTCTGGGAATTAAATTATGTCTGAAAAGTTACTTAAAACTAGTTCCTCCCCTTCCCAATGAAGTTGCAGCCTCCAGGCATATATCCCAGTATAAAAAGCAGGGCCAGATGCCTAAAAATTATCTTCGCCTGAGGGTAGCACATCGCCAGAGCTGATCCCGATCGAAATCGGTAAATCCATGTGCCTCCACGGTTGGACATTTGCGTTGGTAAAAGTCCACTTTACGTTTATATCCCATTTTATTTTTTATGCAAACCTATCTTGTGTGTATCATTGTAATTTTTACTTTGTTTTTGTAAATCTTTTGCATATATTATTTTCTGCATTGTTCCACTTTTTTCCTGGAATATTAAATCGTTATTTAAGTTTGACTTCTGCTGTACTAAGCTAACACTCATAGCCTAGAAGAGACTGAAGTGTAACTGTGTATAAGTCCATACCCGATTGTATGATTGAGCAACACTACCATATAAGATTGTAATTGCATTGTGTGTATGGGGCTCTTCTGCGCTCGACAGCAGAGTGGGAAGTCTCGGAGTGGCTAACAGTATCGTTCGGAACGACTGTTAATAGTTTTGCTTCACTACAGTGTAAGATTGCAATTGTGCGTGTGTGTGGGGCGTTTGTCATACGTTGGCCTAAAGCGCGCAGCTGACCCAACGTACGAAAATGCCAGTACAAGTAACTCGGCAGCCGAGTGGACGTGTCTAGCAACAGCTAGTGGTGGCGGTGAGAATTGTTTGAGGGGTCACAGCCTTGTGGTAGCTCGACTAAGGCTGCTTCCCCTCTCGATCTGGTCAAACCCGCAGTCGTGAACCATATCCGCAGGCGTGCCGCGGGCCGGTTGCTGACAGGTCCCTTGACCCAACGCTGTGTGTCAGAGATGAAACCACTTGCCTTTCAACATCACAGTACAGTTTGGCTATCGCCTTTTTTGAGAAATAATTACATATCTTCCACTGCGGTGTGTGTATTTTCTTTTGTGTGCTGCTTTCCCTCAGGTGGTCACCCCTTTTCAGTTTGTGCTTTGCAATCATGTGCCTTCTTAAGGTAGTTGTCCCTACGCGGGTCTTGGTCTTTCCACGGCTCAATTGTTGTTGGCAGAGAGTACAGATGGCATTGCTATCATCTGAGGCAGACACACAAAAATGTCCACACCGCTGAGCCCTGGGGTGATGGCACTTTGGTGGTGGCAGCCGACTGAGTGTTAAGTGGGGTGCCAGAATCAGAGCAGGAGGAGGAAGATATGCCATGCTTCCGTGCGGAAGCTGAGAAAGATGAACTGTTCTGTGTTAAATAGGCAACTACGTCCTGACAATACTGGAAGTTGATGGCACGCGCCTTCTTCTGAACACTGTACTTTGGTCGTGGGCTGCACAAAATCACGACAGCGTGACCTCAAACAGACCTGCCAGGTGCCCTGCCTCTGCCTTTTGTTTTGTCCATATTGGGGGGGATGAAGTGAAAGGTATGCACTGACTTGACTAATGCAATGTGCAGTCAGTCACACAGGTGCAGTTAACAGTTATGCACGGAGTGATATATCACTCTTTAACTCTGACACTTATTTTCCCTAATTATACACACACCTACTTGCAAAATGTTTAATATCATTTTTACAGCCATTATTCTGTCAGCCCCACTACTTAAAATACGTACATCACTCACCCCTCCAACCGCCAGCAACATCATCTACATTGCTCCCTCTCTCCTACCATCCTCTCTCCTCTCTACTCATGAACTCTTCTTATTTCTCAAATCACACATACCTTCCTCCACATCTCTCAAACAGCCCTCTGTCACATACAAATCACATCCTCACCTCTCTTATCTCTGCCTACTACTCCTACTTGCTGCTGGGGACATATCACCCAATCCAGGACCCTCCCCCAGACCGCACTGCACTCTGGTAAATACCACATCCCGCACTGACCGTCCTCACTCCTCCACACACATTAACCGATGTAACCTGATCACCATTCCTTGCCTTCCCAGCTCTCCCCCTCCCATATCTGGGGCTCTCTGGAATGCACGCTCTGTAGTCAACAAACTAGCCCACGTCCATGATCTGTTCATCACTAATGCTTTCACCTTCCTGGGGCTCACTGAGACATGGCTAACCCCATCTGATACTGTGTCTCCAGCTGCCCTTTCATACGGTGGCCTCAAGTTTAGCCACACACCTAGATCGGGTGACAAACATGGGGGTGGGGTGGGAATTCTTCTTTCCGAACACTGCTCCTTTACACCGCTTGCACCTGCACCTTCTCTGGCTTTCTCTTCCTTTGAGGCTCATGCTGTCCGCATCTACTCCCCTCACCAGTTCCAGGTTGCTGTCATCTACCGTCCTCCTGGAACAGCCTCCACCTTCATTGACCACTTTTCAACATGGCTTCTCCACTTTCTATCCACTGACATTCCTTCCATCATCATTGGGGACTTTAACATCCCCATAGACACTAACTGTTCCACTACCACAAAATTCCTTTCACTCACCTCATCCTATGACCTCTCCCAATGGTCCTCAACCTCCACCCACAAAGATGGCCACACTTTGGACCTAGTTTTTACCCGGCTCTGTCCAGTTTCCACATTTAATAACTCTTCATTCCCCCTTTCAGATCACAATCTCATAACGTTTACAATCAGCCCCTCCCTGCCTCCTCCAGCTACTGTAGTGCAGCCATCACGCTTATGCAGGAATTATCGCAACCTCGACCTCTGCTCCCTAGCTGATTCTCTAAAACCCCTGGGCTCCCTGTCATCCTACACCGACCCCGAGTCAGCATCCATCTACTACTCCACCACAGTCTCTGCTGCCATGAACACAGCCGCCCCTCTCACCAACTTCAGCCCCCGCCGCATCAACAGACAGCCCTGGCTGACTGAACCCATCAAACAACTGAAAAGACAGTCCAGGGCAGCAGAACGGCAGTGGAGGAAAAGCTCCAACGCAGATGACTTTGTCCACTATAAAAACACGCTGCTCCAGCTCAGGGACGCTCTCTCACTTGCAAAGCAGTCATACTTCTCTATACTTATTTCTTCACAATCCCATAACCCTAAACAACTTTTTAACACCTTCAACTCTCTTCTCCACCCCCCGCCTCCCCCTACAACCACAAGCTTGTCTGCAGAGGACTTTGCAGCATATTTTGTGAGCAAAATTGAAACGCTACAGAACAGCTTTCAAAAGCAACCCTCTTCACCGGTCCAATCACCTCTTCCTTTTTCCTCTCTGCCCGGCAGCTCCCCTACTATTAACTATCCCTCTCCACATAACCACTCACCCACTCAAACCCCCTCCCTGCTAACAACCTTCTCTGCCTTAACTGAACAGCATCTTTCTTCACTAATCTCTAAAGCTCATCTTACTACATGCGCCTCAGACCCTATTCCCTCTCATCTTATCCCCCAGCTCTCCTCCCCCCTCACTCCTGCTTTAACAACACTGTTTAACCTTTCCATCTCAACTGGCATTTTCCCTTCTTCATTTAAACAAGCTATCATAACGCCACTAATCAAAAAACCCTCTTTAGACTCTACTGCCCTTTCTAATTACCGCCCAGTCTCTCTCCTTCCCTTTGCCTCCAAACTGCTGGAACGCCACATTTACTCAGAGTTGTCTAACTTTCTCTCTGCTAATTCCCTGTTGGACCCCTTCCAGTCTGGCTTCCGCCCTCAACACTCTACGGAAACCGTTCTCACTAAGGTTGCCAATGACCTCCTAGTTGCTAAAGCCAAAGGCAGATTTTCGGTACTAATACTCCTAGATCTGTCCTCTGCCTTCGACACTGTTGATCATACCCTGCTTCTCCAAACCCTCTCAACACTGGGAATCAAGGGCTTAGCACACTCCTGGCTCAACTCTTACCTGTCTGGACGTTCTTTCATGGTCTCCTATGCCAATACCAACTCCTCTCCACGCCCACTGTCTGTGGGAGTACCACAAGGGTCCGTCCTCGGACCCCTCCTCTTTTCCATTTACACCCATGGCCTGGGACAGATAATAAGCTCTTTTGGGTTTCAATACCACCTCTATGCTGATGACACCCAAATTTATTGTTCTGCCCCAGACCTCTCCACACTACTATCAAAAGTCCCCAAATGTCTATCCGCTGTATCTACATTTATGTCATCCCGCTTCCTTAAACTCAATATGAGCAAAACGGAGATTGTAATATTTCCACCTTCGCTCTCTGTTCCACCTCCCACTGTCACAATCAATGTAGAGAACACCCCAATAGCATCAACCCCCAAAGCTCGTTGCCTAGGGGTAACTCTGGACTCTGAGCTCTCCTTTAAATCACATATTAACACTTTAACTACCTCCTGCTACTTCCATCTCAAAAACATTTCCAGAATCCGTCCCTTCCTTACACAAGAAGCAACTAAAATGCTTGTGCATGCCCTAATCATCTCCCGTCTCGACTACTGCAACACCCTACTCTGTGGTCTACCAAAAAGCAGATTGGCACCTCTCCAATCCCTACTAAACTCTGCAGCCCATCTCATCCACCTCTCTTCTAGATCCTCTGAGGCAGCCCCTCTCTGCCAATCCCTCCATTGGTTACCAGTTGCCCAAAGGATCCAGTTTAAACTTCTCACACTGGCATACAAAGCTCTACACAAGCTATCGCCTCCATACATTTCCTCTTTAATTTCCAGATACCTCCCCGCTCGGACCCTCCGTTCCTCACAGGAGACCCTTTTGTCCTCCTGCCTAGTCACCTCCTCTCACTCTCGCATCCAAGACTTCTCACGGGCGGTCCCTCTCCTTTGGAACTCTCTCCCTCAACCGGTTCGTCATGCCACGAGTCTGGAAACCTTCAAACGTACTCTGAAAACACACCTGTTCAGACAAGCCTATAATTTGCTATAGGCAGCACTGAAGGCACACTGGCTCACCCACTAATCCTTGTGTTTCCTTCCCCTTTGTTTCCTACCCACTACCCTCTAGATTGTAAGCTCGCAAGGGCAGGGACCTCCTCCTAGTGTTTCTCATACTGCTGTAATTTTAACATATGTATATGTACCAACTACATATCAACTATGTATGTATCTGTATTTACTCTATTCAATGTCATGACTGTACAGTGTCTTGTATTTCTTATGTATATTTGTTCCCCATTATTTGTTTGTACTATGTACAGCGCTACGGAAGATGTTGGCGCTATATAAATAAAAATAATAATAATAATAATAATAATACTGCGTGCGCTCATGTAGCTAGGTGGGTGCACTGAAGTGAACAACAGGTAGTAGGTATATGCAGTGATGGGTATTACATGTGCACATGTCACACGCAGACAGGCACAGTGACACTGACTGACAGGGCTGTACATAATGCAAGTGGGCCACACCCACAAAAAAAATAGATCATAAGAACAAGATTAGCTCTCAAAAGAGCTGTTGTGGGGTGCTATTTTAGCAATAACAATCAGCCAGGAGCAAGCTAACAAGCCTACAAGAGCCTAACTAAGCTTTCCCTATGAGAGTATGCGGCACTAATTACTGCAGGCACACGAGTGAGTCCACTGCCTGACGCTGCCTGCCTTTGTGCTGAATTTTGCATTGGCTTTCATTGGGCTTCCTATTTCCCTTTCAAAAATCTCAAATCCTTCCAAAGGACGATGGCTCAGTAGTGGCAAATTTTCTAGCTTGCACTCCAACGTTGGGTTCCCTAAAACTCTGCAAACCAGAGTTATGGAGGTGCAAAAGTGCTAAAATCTCCCTTAGGCTTTCATTGGGGCCTAGGTTTTGAGGGTACAAAAGCGCAGTTTTCTGCCGAACGGTATGGCTGAGCGGCTCCAAATTTTCAGGCTTTGCACGAAGTTTAAGCGGGCTCGGGGCTGGTGAGTTTCGGGCCATTACCTTACCATTCGGCAGAAACCTGCTCTTTTGTACCCTCAAAACCTAGGCCCCAATGAAAGCCTATGGGGGATTTTAGCATTTTTCACCCCCATAACTCTGGTTTGCAGAGATGTAGGGAACCCAACGTTGGAGTGCAAGTACAACAATATGCCTTCTACCTGCATGCAACATGTCTTGAGCTTCATACTTTGCGAACGGCAATGGCGGCAAATTACATTCGTCACTGGCATCATTGCCAAAAAACAAGCTTTTGTGACCCTAGGCTCCGACCTCTTTGGCCTATGGGCCCCAAATTCACCAGTCCTGAGCCCCCTAAAAGTCCCTACAATGCTAGAAAATTTGCCACTGCTAAACCATCGTCCTTTGAAAAGATTTGAGATTTTTGAAAATGAAATAGGGAGCCTAATGAAAGCCAATGGCAAAATTCAGCATTTTTGCACCCCCATAACTCTGGTTTGCAGAGATGTAGGGAACCCAACATTAGAGTGCAAGTACAACAATATGCCTTCTATTTGCTTGCGACATGTCATGAGCTTCAGACTTTGCTAACGGACAATCCATGGCGGTGATTTACGTTCGTCACCAGGACCATTGCAAAAATAAACAGGTTTTTGTGACCCTATGATCTCTTTGGGTTAGGGGCCCGAAACTCACCAGCCCTGAGCCCCTTTAAATGCCATACAAAGCCTGAGATTTTTGTAAGTGAAATAGGGAGCCCAATAAAAGCCAATGGCAAAATTCAGCACTTTTGCACCCCTATAACTCTGGTTTGTTATCACCCCGACTTTAGCAGTTAATAGCAAAGGCCCGTTACATCCTAGCAACATAAAATTTGCAGGATATGTTAAAAAGATGGCAAGAAACAATATTTAACAAAATAAAAAAAATGTTTTAATAATTTTCATGTGCGGAGTGTGGGAAATCTGAAAAAAAAATGACGTGGGGTCTGCCCTACGAGCTCTCTGTTACCCCTTGTCCCCCATGCAGGCTGGGATAGCCAGAATGCGGTGCCCCGGGTGACTTGGGCTTCGCACCCTGAGCTATACCAGCCCGCATGGTCCATGGTATGGGGGAGGGTTCCGGGTGAGAGGGGCGGCCAAGCCTTCCCCCTTTCCCCCCCCCCCAGCCCTTGTCAAATCCATGGACAAGGGGCTCTTCCTCACCTCCGGTGCCCCAGGAGGAGGTGGAGGCGACGACTTCCTGTGGGGGTTCATGGTGGCATCTGGGAGTCCCCTTTAGGAAGGGGACCCCAGATGCCCACCCCCCTCCCAGGAGAAATGAGTATAGGGGTACAAAGTACCCCTTACCCATTTCCACAAAGAGTTGAATGAAATAAAAACACGACGACGACAAAAGTCCTTTAATTTCCTTAATTAACCAAAAATACTTGCCTGCTCCTTTAAAAAAAAAAAATTTCTACGCCAATATCCTCGGAAATGATCTCACGAATACAGTACCTCTCATCTTGTAATCTTCAGTTTAGTGGATTCAAGACCTCCGCCGCCCCCCACATAGAGAATGCGTCCTGTGGGATGCATAGCTGCTGGATCCTGCTGTCCTCTTCGCCTCCTCATCCTCACCTAGCCTGGCACCTGATGCACCGGGTGCCAGCCTAGGTGGGGGTTGGCAGGTGAAGGCAGGTGGGGAGCGACAGCAGGAGTCGGCAGCTATGCATCCTGCACAGGACGCATTCTATGCTATACTAACCGGTTTACAAATGATCCGGTTCTTTTTAATGAATCAGATCTTTTTAATGAATCAAATGTATCGGCTCTTTTTTCTTTGAAACGTTAATATCGATTTTCTCAAAAAGTGGAAGGTCTTTTTGATTTTTTTTCCTCTTGTTCCCACTGTTGACATTTCCAGCAATTGTGGTCGGCACCTCGAGACTCAGTGGCAGAGCCCTCCCTCCCTGCGTCAAAAGGTGTGGCCCATACAGTCATCAAAGATGACAGGTGCAGGCTGGTGTTAACATTACTGTATCTTTCTACCCAAACAACTTTCCATGTTAGGCCAAAGCTGTGCAATCCAGATGCGGCTTCTTTTTTAATGTACTTTAATGCCCACATGCAATTCTTAATCTATGTAGCTGTAGGAAGTCTGCATAGGAAGGGGTAGCCGTGCATGCAGCCAAGGATGGGACTGAAAGAGACGACTGTCAAAGAAGCAAAGTGTTTTGAGGGTAGCCTGAAGCATGGCCATAAACTTTCTCTCAATGTTCCCAAACGATCGATCCCTCTCGGATTGACATTTGATCAGAGAGGCATCTATCACTGCCACACATTGCACATTGATTTTTTCATAGACCAGTACAAAGTCTAATAAAATCAATTGTCGTCACTCTCCCGGTGTGTTCCCCCTGCTATCCTGCTCTCTGCTGGCCCCTGTAAAGCATTAGAGCTCTGCTCAACTCTCTATCCTGAACACTCCCCCCTCGTCATCGCACAGTGTCTATAGTGGGCTCAATATGGGCACCAAGAGATGATGGTGGCACAGAGGATTGGGCTCACCAACTGGAGAGGTGAGTGAGACTACTCCGCATGAAGCCCTGGGAAGACCAACATTAGGAGGGAAGATATGTTAATATACACACACACATTCTAAATCTGCTTATTTATTGACCATCCGTACTGCCTACGTGTGAACTTCGGTGGTTCGCGTTTGCGTTAAACCTCGAACTATATGCAAGTTTGACCCGCCCCCTATACTACATCATTAGGGTCAACTTTGACCCTCTACATCACAGTCAGTAGACACAGGGTAGCCAATCAGGCTACACTCCCACCTGGAGCCCCCCCCCCCCCTAATAAAACGCAAGCAGCGTCAGCCTTTTCACTCACTCGTGTGGCTGCAGTAATTAGAGAAGGGAGAGAACCTGCTGACATAGGGAAAGCTTAGTTAGGCTCTTGTGTTAGGCTTGTTAGATTGCTCCTTCTTGCTGATACTTATTGCTAAAAAACACTCCTCATCCTCAACAGATCTTTTGAGAGCTAATGTCGTTTTTGTGATCTATTTTTTTTTTCGTGTGTGTGTCACAGACACTTGGGTTGCATATACAGCCCTGTCAGCCTGTCGCAGCTGCTGGACCTTGGCCCCTTGGTAATTTCTACTGTGCCATTGCCAGGCCCAGCACATTCAGTGACTACCTGTGTGTGTGACAGCTGCACATTTGTAATACCAATCACTGCATATCCACCTGTTCAGTGCACCTACTTATCTACGTGAGTGCACACAGTGTTACATAGTTACATAGGTACATAGTTATTTTGGTTGAAAAAATACATACGTCCATCGAGTTCAACCAGTATAAAGTACAACACCAGCCTGCTCACTCACATATCCCTGTTGATCCAGAGGAAGGCGAAAAAATCCTTACAAGGCATGGTCCAATTAGCCCCAAAAGGGAAAAATTCCTTCCCGACTCCAGATGGCAATCAGATAAGATCCCTGGATCAACATC
The DNA here is from genome assembly GCF_040937935.1 of Hyperolius riggenbachi. Classification (NCBI taxonomy): domain Eukaryota; kingdom Metazoa; phylum Chordata; class Amphibia; order Anura; family Hyperoliidae; genus Hyperolius; species Hyperolius riggenbachi. Next base: position 155,396,381 of record NC_090655.1, read on the forward strand.
ATTAGGCATTACCTAGTAATTATAGCCATGGATGTCTTTCAACGCAAGGAAAGCATCTAAGCCCCCTTTAAATGCAGGTATAAAGTTTGCCATAACTACTTCCTGTGGCAATGTATTCCACATCTTAATCACTCTTACTGTAAAGAACCCTTTCCTAAATAAATGGTTAAACCGTTTTTCCTCCATGCGCAGATCATGTCCTCTAGTCCTTTGAGAAGGCCTAGGGACAAAAAGCTCATCCGCCAAGCTATTATATTGCCCTCTGATGCATTTATACATGTTAATTAGATCCCCTCTAAGGCGTCTTTTCTCTAGACTAAATAAACCCAGTTTATCTAACCTTTCTTGGTAAGTGAGACCTTCCATCCCACGTATCAATTTTGTTACTCGTCTCTGCACCAAAACTGTAATATCTTTTTTGTAATGTGGTGCCCAGAACTGAATTCCATATTCCAGATGTGGCCTTACTAGAGAGTTAAACAGGGGCAATATTATTCTAGCATCTCGAGTTTTTATTTCCCCTTTAATGCATCCCAAAATTTTGTTAGCTTTGGCTGCAGCAGCTTGGCATTGAGTACGATTATTTAACTTGTTGTCGATGAGTACTCCCAAGTCCTTCTCCAAGTTTGATGTCCCCAACTGTATCCCATTTATTTTGTATGGTGCTAGACCATTGGTACGACCAAAATGCATGACTTTACATTTTTCAACATTGAATTTTATCTGCCATGTATGTGCCCATATAGCCATCCTATCCAGATCCTGTTGCAATATGACACTATCTTCCTGAGAGTTGATGATTCTGCACAATGTTGTTTCATCTGCAAAAATAGCAACATTGCTCACGGAAACAGTAAATTCGGGCGCCTGAGGGTAGTGTTGGGCGAACATCTAGATGTTCGGGTTCGGGCCGAACAGGCCGAACATGGCCGCGATGTTCGGGTGTTCGACCCGAACTCCGAACATAATGGAAGTCAATGGGGACCCGAACTTTTGTGGTTTGTAAAGCCTCCTTACATGCTACATACCCCAAATTTACAGGGTATGTGCACCTTGGGAGTGGGTACAAGAGGAAAAAAAAATTTAGCAAAAAGAGCTTATAGTTTTTGAGAAAATCGATTTTAAAGTTTCAAAGGGAAAACTGTCTTTTAAATGCGGGAAATGTCTGTTTTCTTTGCACAGGTAACATGCTTTTTGTCGGCATGCAGTCATAAATGTAATACATATAAGAGGTTCCAGGAAAAGGGACCGGTAATGCTAATCCAGCAGCAGCACACGTGATGGAACAGGAGGAGGGTGGCGCAGGAGGAGAAGGCCACGCTTTGAGACACAACAACCCAGGCCTTGCATGAGGACAAGAAGCGTGCGGATAGCATGCTTTGTACCGCCATGTAGTCATAAATGTAATAAAGATAAGAGGTTCCATAAACAGGGACCGGCAACGGTAACCCAGCAGCAGCAGCAGCAGCAGCAGCACACGTGATGGAACAGGAGGAGGCGCAGGAGGAGAAGGCCACGCTTTGTGAGACACAACAACCCAGGCCTTGCATGAGGACAAAAAGCGTGCGGATAGCATGCTTTGTACCGCCATGCAGTCATAAATGTAATAAAGATAAGTGGTTCAATAAACAGGGACCACGCGGCAACGCTAACCCAGCAGCAGCACACGTGATGGAACAGGAGGAGGCGCAGGAGGAGAAGGCCACGCTTTGTGAGACACAACAACCCAGGCCTTGCATGAGGACAAAAAGCGTGCGGATAGCATGCTTTGTACCGCCATGTAGTCATAAATGTAATAAAGATAAGAGGTTCCATAAACAGGGACCGGCAACGGTAACCCAGCAGCAGCAGCAGCAGCACACGTGATGGAACAGGAGGAGGCGCAGGAGGAGAAGGCCACGCTTTGTGAGACACAACAACCCAGGCCTTGCATGAGGACAAAAAGCGTGCGGATAGCATGCTTTGTACCGCCATGTAGTCATAAATGTAATAAAGATAAGAGGTTCCATAAACAGGGACCGGCAACGGTAACCCAGCAGCAGCAGCAGCAGCAGCAGCACACGTGATGGAACAGGAGGAGGCGCAGGAGGAGAAGGCCACGCTTTGTGAGACACAACAACCCAGGCCTTGCATGAGGACAAAAAGCGTGCGGATATAGCAGCAATGCTTTTTGCCGCCATGCAGTCATAAATGTAATACAGATGAGAGGTTCAATAAACAGGGACCGGAAACGCTAAACCATCCCAGATGTTCATCGGTCATGTTACTTGGTTGGGGTCCAGGAGTGTTGCGTAGTCGTTTCCAATCCAGGATTGATTCATTTTAATTTGAGTCAGACGGTCTGCATTTTCTGTGGAGAGGCGGATACGCCGATCTGTGATGATGCCTCCGGCAGCACTGAAACAGCGTTCCGACATAACGCTGGCTGCCGGGCAAGCCAGCACCTCTATTGCGTACATTGCCAGTTCGTGCCAGGTGTCTAGCTTCATGCCCGGTTTCAGGTCCAGCGGTGCCAGCCACAAATCCGTCTGTTCCTTTATTCCCCTCCAAATTTCCTCCCCTGTGTGCTGCTTATCCCCAAGGCAGATCAGCTTCAGCAACGCTTGCTGACGCATGCCAACAGCTGTGTTGCTCTGCTTCCACGATCCTACTGCTGCTGGTGCTGGGTTAGCATTTCCGGATGAGGTACAGCTTTGAGATGCGTTGGAGGAGAAGGAGTCAGAGAGGTAGGTGCTGCTGTTGTTATCCAGCTGTTTGCGGCGTGGGCAACACCCGCGCCGTAGCAGGTGAGGAATCGCTGCCAGGCTCCACAAGGTTCACCCAGTGCGCGGTAAGGGAGATGTATCGACCCTGGCCGAACGCACTCGTCCAGGTGTCAGTGGTGAGGTGAACCTTGCAGGCAACGGCATTCTTCAAGCTTCGGGTTATTTAGCTGACCAAGTGCTCATGCAACTCAGGCACTGCAGAGCGCGCAAAGTGGTAGCGGCTGGGAACCACGTAACGTGGGATGGCCACTGACATCATGCCCTTGAAGCTGTTTGTCTCCACCACTCGATATGGCAGCATTTCGCAGGCCAGAAGCTTGGCTATGCTGGCTGGCTGTTACTGCCACGGCCCGGGGGTCATTTGCTGGCAATTTCCTCTTGTGCTCAAACATCTCAGAGACAGACAACTCAACCGTAGCGCTGCACACCGAAGGGCTGTTGGTTGTTGTGTTTGATGAACACTGGGAGACCTCAAGAGCACTAGTCCGGAAAGTGACAGTGTCAGCATCGTCTGATGTTTGTGAATGTTGTGAACCACGCAATGGCTGGGCTACTGCTGCTGCTGAGGCGGGTCTGGTGGTGAGTCTGGTGAACCCAAGGGAGGCAGTGTTGCTGGTGGTACCCTGTCCTGCCGCGTTTGCCCACAGAGTGGGATGTTTGGATAGAATGTGGCGGCTCATGCTGGTGGTGGAGAGGTTGTTAATACTTTTCCCCCTGCTCAGGCGGGTCTTGCACACCTTGCAAATCGCCATGGTAACATCCTCAGTGCAGTCTTCAAAGAAAGCCCAGACTTTAACTGGCTGAGGACTCGGACCTCGTGCGTGATGTGCTGGTGCTGCTTAACCCACTGCTGGACGCTTGAGAGGTCATCCAAGTAATTATCTGGTCCTGTTCTTTTGGATCTGTGAGGGTTGTTGTCCTGGACAACATGGGCAGTATTGAGTGGGTTTTCTTGGGTGCTCCCCTGTGGCCTGTACGTGAACCGTCAGGGGAAACACCTCTTCCCTTGCCCCTCCCTCTTTCACCGGATTTCTTCCTCATTTCACTTATCCTTAAAGTACACGCTGACTGGCAGCAGTACAGTGGCAGTACAGAAATGCTATACAGTGGTGGGTGAGCGGTGTACCACTATTGTCAGCAGTGACACAGAGCACAATGCTATACAGTGGCGGGTGAGCGGTGTACTACTGTTCCCAGCAGACACAGAGTGGAAGTAAACACAATGCTATATAGTGTGGCTGAGCCGTGTACACAGAGTGGCATTAAACACAATGCTATATAGTCTGCTATATAGTCACCCCGAACAGGGTGATGTTCTGCAGAACCCGAACAGTGGCAAACACTGTTCGCCCAACACTACTGGGAGGGAACGCAGATTTTAGTACCTAAACACACGATACAACATGTTTTCCGGGGTCGGACTCTGAGGCACATACAGATGGTCCCGATCATCATCCTCATCATACAACTCTTCTCCTGAGTCTGACCCACCCACCACCTCTGCCACCCCAACATCCCCAGACACAGACCCCTCATCGTCCTCAACATTAACTTGGGATGCTGGCCTGAGCCAGACCTCCTCCTCCACATCAGGCCCCATCATCTCCTCAATGGCAGCCCTCATTAATCGCTCTGGCGACGGACTGATGGACACAACGTTCTCCTCCGGGGAGGGCTGCTGCTGACCACTGGCTGCTGGGGTGGATGTTATAGCTTGCGTGGGGCGTTGGCTGTTGCTGTTGTTGGGAGTGCTGCTCACAGCGGAGGTCTCTGGGGAACTCATGTTGAGCTCATATAGTGGTTGACGGTGAGTGGAGTATTACTGATCCCAGCAATATACACACTGACTGGCAGAGTACGCAATGCTATATAGTGTGGCTGAGCGGTGTACACAGAGTGGCAGTAAACACAATGCTATATAGTCTGGCTGAGCGAGCGGTGTACTACTGTTCCCAGCAGAATCAGAGTGGCAGTAAACAATGGTATATAGTCTGGCTGAGCGGTGTACACAGAGTGTCAGTAAACAATGGTATATAGTCTGGCTGAGCGAGCGGTGTACTACTGTTCCCAGCAGAATCAGAGTGGCAGTAAACAATGGTATATAGTCTGGCTGAGCGGTGTACACACAATGCTATATAGTCTGCTATATAGTGTCAGTAAACAATGGTATATAGTCTGGCTGAGCGAGCGGTGTACTACTGTTCCCAGCAGAATCAGAGTGGCAGTAAACAATGGTATATAGTCTGGCTGAGCGGTGTACACAGAGTGTCAGTAAACAATGGTATATAGTCTGGCTGAGCGAGCGGTGTACTACTGTTCCCAGCAGAATCAGAGTGGCAGTAAACAATGGTATATAGTCTGGCTGAGCGGTGTACACAGAGTGTCAGTAAACAATGGTATATAGTCTGGCTGAGCGGTGTACACAGAGTGTCAGTAAACAATGGTATATAGTCTGGCTGAGCGGTGTACACAGAGTGGCAGTAAACACAATGCTATATACTCTGGCTGAGCGAGCGGTGTACTACTGTTCCCAGCAGACACAGAACAGTAAACAGAATGCTATATAGTGTGGCTGAGCGAGCGGTGTACCACTATTCCCAGCAGACACAGAACAGTAAACAGAATGCTATATAGTGTGGCTGAGCGAGCGGTGTACCACTATTCCCAGCAGACACAGAACAGTAAACAGAATGCTATATAGTGTGGCTGAGCGAGCGGTGTACCACTATTCCCAGCAGACACAGAACAGTGAACAGAATGCTATATAGTGTGGCTGAGCGAGCGGTGTACCACTATTCCCAGCAGACACAGAACAGTGAACAGAATGCTATATAGTGTGGTTGAGCGAGCGGTGTACCACTATTCCCAGCAGACACAGAGTGGCAGTAAACAGAATGCTATATAGTGTGGCTGAGCGAGGTACACAGAGTGGCAGTAAACAGAATGCTATATAGTGTGGCTGAGCAAGCGGTGTACTACTATTCCCAGCAGACACAGAGTGGCAGTAAACAGAATGCTATATAGTGTGGCTGAGCGAGGTACACAGAGTGGCAGTAAACAGAATGCTATATAGTGTGGCTGTCGCTGAGCAAGCGGTGTACTACTGTTCCCAGCAGTGACACAATGACAGGGGGGACCCTGGCTAGCGTGGCTGGAGCGCGAACTACCCTGCCTGCCTACCCAAAGCTAAACCCACAGACAAATGGCGGAGATATGACGTGGTTCGGGTATTTATTTACCCGAACCACGTGACAGTTCGGCCAATCAGAGCGCGTTCGGGTCCGAACCACGTGACCCGTTCGGCCAATCACAGCGCTAGCCGAACGTTCGGGGAACGTTCGGCCATGCGCTCTTAGTTCGGCCATATGGCCGAACGGTTTGGCCGAGCACCGTCAGGTGTTCGGCCGAACTCGAACATCACCCGAACAGGGTGATGTTCTGCAGAACCCGAACAGTGGCGAACACTGTTCGCCCAACACTAGCCTAAGGCTAGTGGACAAATCGGGCGCCGCCATTCACTTCTATAATAAATATCGTTTAATGGGCGCCCGGTAGGAAAAAAGGGCGCCGGAGAAAACTAACGTTTTAAAAGCGGCGCCCGGAGACTTAATGTTTTATTACTGTTTCTCATGATTACACATTATTTAATGATTTATACATGTTTAAATATTATTTTTAAACGAAAACCAGTACAATATTTTTCCCAAACATTATTTTTAAACGAAAAACATTACTTTTTTTTTTTTTTTTTTTAACATTATTTTTAAACGAAAAAAATAACAGGGGGGTCTTAGGTTTAGGCACCAACAGGGGGGTCTTAGGTTTAGGCACCAACAGGGGGGTCTTAGGTTTAGGCACCAACAGGGGGTCTTAGGTTTAGGCACCAAAAGGGGGGTCTTAGGTTTAGGCACCAACAGGGGGGTCTTAGGTTTAGGCACCAACAGGGGGTCTTAGGTTTAGGCACCAACAGGGGGGTCTTAGGTTTAGGCACCAACAGGGAGGTCTTAGGTTTAGGCACTAACAGGGGGGTCTTAGGTTTAGGCACCAACAGGGGGGTCTTAGGTTTAGGCACTAACAGGGGGGTCTAGGGGTTAGGGGTAGGTACAGGGAGGGTTACTTAGGCACCAACAGGGGGGGTCTTAGGTTTAGGCATCAACAGGGGGGTCTAGGGGTTAGGGGTAGGTACAGGGAGGGTTACTTAGTAATTTTTTTTTTAAACGTTATTATGCGTTTCATTATTTAAACGAAAGATTAACGTTTTTACAATTGCCGATTTAATACACATTATTTAATGATTTATAACGTTTAAAAACATTACTTTTAAACGAAATACATTTTTAAACGTAATCCATGTTTATCGTTAAAAACCCGGCGCCCTTTTTTCCCATCGCCCCTTTTTAACGTACGCATTGCTCACTACTGCATCTACTAGGTCATTAATAAATAAATTGAAGAGCACTGGACCCAGAACAGACCCCTGAGGTACCCCACTGCTAACAGTCTCCCATTTTGAGTACGATCCATTGACCACAACTCTGTTTTCCGTCCATTAGCCAGTTCCCTATCCATGCACACAGAATCTTCCCCAGTCCTTGCATCCTCAACTTTTTCACCAGACTTTTGTGGGGAACAGTGTCGAAGGCCTTTGCAAAGTCCAAGTATATCACATCTACAGCATTCCCAATATCCATATTAGCATTCACTACCTCATAAAAGCTGAGCATGTTAGTCAAACAGGACCTGTCTTTAGTAAACCCATGTTGATGCTGAGAGAGAAGATTATTTTCTACTATGAAGTCATGTATAATATCTGTTAGTAACCCCTCAAATAGTTTGCATACAGCTGATGTTAAGCTTACAGGTCTATAATTTCCTGGATCTGATTTTTTTGCCCTTCTTAAATAATGGGAAAATGTGGGCTGTACGCCAATCCACTGGGACTCTGCCAGTTGAAAGAGAGTCACAAAAGATAAGATAAAGGGGGGTTTAATAACTCTGCCTTACCTTGGTCATCCACCACTAGGTTCCCACCCTCATCCTTTAGGAGTCCTATACAGTCAACCTTTCTTTTTTTTCTTTTTTTAGAGTTGATGTACTTGTAAAACTTTTTTGGGTTAGATTTGATATCCCTAGAGATTTGATTTTCAGCTTCGATCTTTGCCAGCCTAATTTTTTTTTACAATTTTTATTGCACTTAGTGCAGCCTCGGTCCCCTCCTGATTTAGGACCTTATAGGCAATCTTTTTCCTCTTCATTTTATCTTTAACCTTTCTATTCATCCATAGAGGCCTTTTTTTTATTCCTCGATATTTTGTTTCCATATGGGATATACATACTACAATATTGATTGAGTATACGTTTGAAAGCTTGCCATTTCCCTTCAGTGTCCTCCCCTTGTAGTACATTATCCCAGTTCACCAAACTTAGTGCCTGCCTAATTTGATTGAACTTTGCTTTTCTAAAATTCATAGTTTTAGTGGTCCCACTGCCCCGTGGCCTATCAGTCACCAGATCAAACGTGTCAAATGTGTAAATTCAAGAACATTTGGGAAATAGTGATCACAACATGATAACATTATCTGGTCTATTAGAAATGATCATATCCAGTAACGCATTCCCCCTAGTTGGTTCCGTTACCATTTGAGTCAAGTAATTGTCTTGTAGTGCTGCCAGAAATCTGCTGCTTTTACCAGAATGGGTAGCCTCAATACTCCAGTCAATGTCTGGAAAGTTGCAGTCACCCATAATTATGACCTAATTTTTACTTGCAGCATTTTCAATCTGCTGTAGTAATCGCAGTTCTGCAGCTTCATTAATATGAGGTGGCCTGTAGCATACCCCAATAAGCAATTGGCAACTTTTATTTCCACCATGAATATTTACCCAAACTGACTCCACATCTTCGCAATCTTCCTCCATCTCATCGTTGAGAACAGCTGTAAAATAATTCTTAACAAAGAGACAAACCCCTCCACCTTTTTTCCCTTTTCTATCCTTCCTAAACACATTGGCGTCAATTCACCAGAGGTTACCAACCTATTTATCTCTTGGGAGGTAATTTACCTTCTGTGATATCTCCAAATAGAACTTCTCCAGAAGAATAGGGGAAAATATCGACAGAGAGAAATGCAAGAGATAAATGTGAGATAAGTATGAGATAAATAAGTGATAGTTAGTAGTTAGTTTTTCTCCAAATCACAATTCACCAGGGAAGAAAGGGGGTGTGGCCATTCGTTATTTTTTCATCTCTTTATCTCCTGAATGAACCTGGAGATATCGTGGTTTTCACACAGCAGCTGCTGCTGTGGAAGATGTAGCCTTTTGAGCTTACTTTTTTAGGCCTGCTGCAAACCAAAAACCACTAGCAGATCAGCAAAATGCTAGCAGATTTTGAAACACTTTTTCTTCTTTTTCTGTAGCGTTTCAGCTAGCATTTTGCGGTTTTGTGAAGCGTTTTTAGTGTAGTAGATTTCATGTATTGTTACTGTAAAGCTGTTACTGAACAGCTACTGTAACAAAAAACGCCTGGCAAACCGCTCTGAAGTGCCGTTTTTCAGAGTGGTTTGCGGTTTTCCTATACTTAACATTGAGGCAGAAATGCCTCCGCAATCCAAAATCTGCAGCAGCCCAGGAGTATGCGTTTCTGCAAAACGCCTCCCGCTCTGGTGTGCACCAGCCCATTGAAATACATTACCCAAGCGTATCCGCAGCCGCAAGCGGATCGCAAAACGCAGCCGAACCGCTCTGGTGTGCACTAGGCCTTAAAGCTTGCTTCTATTATGCGGAGACGAAGGCGCAGGAGGAGGGTCTGTTTAATCGCCCCTCGTATTTTTCGTGAGAGAACAGTTCTTGATAATTTTACTGAGACAGAGGTGGTGAAGAAGTTCAGACTCACTCGTGATATGATTTATGATATGATCCGGCAGTAAGAGGCGGGAATACTCTGGTCAGGTAGTGGTAAAACTCCGCCTCCTACCCACAATGCTTCACTTTCAAGCTTACAGAGAGGAAAAGTATCCCATGTAAATCATTATTACCGATTACCTAACTCTCTGCTTTCTCACACTTTCCTCATGCATATCTCTCCATTATCCCCTGCTATCTAACACTTTTCTCTCTGTCCTCTCACACTGGTGAATTGACTCCAGAGTGTTAAAATACCTCATGAGATAAACTACCTACCTTTTTTCTCTTAGTAAATCCTCTCTGGTGAATTGACGCCATTGGCCTCAATTCACTAAGCTTATCTCCTGTCTTTAATAACTCTTCTAGAGTTGTTACCATGGTGATAAGGCATGTAGTATTCAGGAAACATTTTACCTCAGGCAAACCTAAAGTTAACTCTTCTGTCTTTAAGTTAACTCTCCAATCCTTAAAATAACTCTAGAGTTAAAGACAGGCTGTTTATTAACTGCGTGTGAAAATAACTACAGAGGAGGTAATTTAACTACAGAGGAGGTAAATTAACTATAGAGGAGGTAACTTAACTACAGATGAGGTAATGTAAGGAATGAAGAGATAAGATAACTCTCTTACTGTGTGGAGGTAAGTTTTCTCTTGCCTTATTATCTCCAGCATGATCTTAGTGAATTGAGGTCATTGTATCCTTTTAAATTAGCTATCCAGTCATGGCTTTCATCCATTTATGTCTCGGTTATTCCCACAATGTCATAGCCTTTGTCATTCAGAATGAACTCTAGTTCGTCTATTTTATTTGCAAGGCTCCGAGCATTGGTTATCATGCACTTTATATTTTTACCACCACATTTACCAATTTTGTTTACATGAAATGGACTACTTGAAGTTTTACCAACCTCCTTAATCTTTACACTGTCCCCACCCCCCTATACCACCAGTCACTGCACCTGTTCATGGTACCTGTGTGTGACAGCTGCACATTTGTAATATCAATCACTGCATACCCACCTGTTCAGTGCACCTACCTACCTGTGTGAGCGCACGCAGTGTTATTTACCACCAGTCACTGCACCTGTTCACGGTACCTGTGTGTGTGACAGCTGCACATTTGTAATACTAGTCATTGCATAATTGTTCACAGTACCTGTGTGACCGCACGCTGTGTAATATACCAGTCCGTGCATACCTGTCAACTGCACCTGTGTGACAGCTGCACATTCTATTGTAATACCAGTCACTGCATACCTTTCATTGCACCTGTGTGACTGCACATTGTATTAGTCAAGTCGGTGCATACCTTTCACTACACCCCCCCCCCCACCGCCCCCCAATATGGACAAAACAACAGGCAGAGCAAGATGCAGGCCACCCTGGAGGTCTGTTCGAGGTTGTGGTGACGTGATTTTGTGCGGCTCTGGCCCAGAGCACAGTGCTCTGAAGAAGGCACGTTCCATCAACTCCCAAGATTGTCAGGACGTGGTTGACTATTTAACACAGAACACCTCATGTTCCGCAGCCACCAGCACTACTACAAATTCGCTGCATTTGACACTTCGCAGGAGTTATTTGGTGTGGAATTAACTGATTCACAGCCATTATTGTTACAAGATGAAGGCGCTAAGCAAGTTACACCACCTCATATATCATCTCTGGCACACAGACCACGGATACTTGGTCTGCCAAGCACGGTCAGGGCAGGTACATTACTTACACAGCCCATTGGGTCAACCTGGTGACCGATGGCAAGCAGGGAGTACGTGGCTGTGCAGCGGACCAAATTGTGACACCTCCACGACTTGCAGGTAGTGTTGGGCGAACAGTGTTCGCCACTGTTCGGGTTCTGCAGAACATCACCCTGTTCGGGTGATGTTCGAGTTTGGCCGAACACCTGATGGTGTTCGGCCAAACTGTTCGTCCATATGGCCGAACTAAGAGCGCGTGGCCGAACGTTACCCGAACGTTCGGCTAGCGGTGTGATTGGGTCACGTGGTTCGGACCCGAACGCGCTCTGATTGGCCGAACGGGTCATGTGGTTCGGGTAAATAAATACCCGATCCACGTCATTTCTCCGCCATTTGTCTGTGGGTTTAGCTTTGGGTAGGCAGGCAGGGTAGTTCACTCTCCAGCCAGGCTAGCCAGGGTCCCCCGGTCATTGTGTCGCTGCTGGGAATAGTAGTACACCGCTCACCCACACTATATAGCATTGTGTTTACTGCCACTCTGTGTGTCTGCTGGGAACAGTAGTACACCGCTCACCCTGTATAGCATTGTGCTCTGTGTCGCTGCTGGGAATAGTAGTACACCGCTCACCCACACTATATAGCATTAAGTTTACTGCCACTCTGTGTCTCTCTGCTGGGAACAGTAGTACACCACTCACCCTGTATAGCATTGTGCTCTGTGTCGCTGCTGGGAATAGTAGTACACCGCTCACCCACACTATATAGCATTGTGTTTACTGCCACTCTGTGTGTCTGCTGGGAACAGTAGTACACCGCTCACCCTGTATAGCATTGTGCTCTGTGTCGCTGCTGGGAATAGTAGTACACCGCTCACCCACACTATATAGCATTGTGTTTACTGCCACTCTGTGTGTCTGCTGGGAACAGTAGTACACCGCTCACCCTGTATAGCATTGTGCTCTGTGTCGCTGCTGGGAATAGTAGTACACCGCTCACCCACACTATATAGCATTGTTTACTGCCACTCTGTGTGTCTGCTGGGAACAGTAGTACACCGCTCACCCACCACTGTATAGCATTGTGCTCTGTGTCGCTGCTGGGAATAGTAGTACACCGCTCACCCACCACTGTATAGCATTGTGCTCTGTGTCGCTGCTGGGAACAGTAGTACACCGCTCAGCTACACTATATAGCATTGTGTTTACTGCCACTCTGTGTCTCTGCTGGGAACAGTAGTACGCCGCTCACCCACCACTGTATAGCATTGTGCTCTGTGTCGCTGCTGGGAACAGTAGTACACCGCTCAGCCACACTATATAGCATTGTGTTTACTGCCACTCTGTGTCTCTGCTGGGAACAGTAGTACACCGCTCACCCACCACTGTATAGCATTTCTGTACTGCCACTGTACTGCTGCCAGTCAGCATGTACTTTTACGGATAAGTGAAATGAAGAAAAAATCCTGTGAAAGAGGGAGGGGGAAGGGAAGAGGTGTTCCCCCTGACGGTTCACGTACAGGCCACAGTGGAGCACTGAAGAAAACCCACTCAATACTGCCCATGTTGTCCAGGAAATCAACCCTCACAAATCCAAAAGAACAGGACCAGATAATTAATTGGATGACCTCTCAAGCGTCCAGCAGTGGGTTAAGCAGCACCAGCACATCACGCACGAGGTCTGAGTCCTCAACCAGTTACAAGGAGCCAGTGGGCACAAATCTGACACAACCGGCAGCGACACCATGCACACAACTGCCAAATAACCAGTCCGAAGAATTTCCTCAGGACACAATGGGGTATTCGCAGGAGCTATTCCGAGCCCAACAAACTTCCACCTTTCAAAGGTCAATGGAACAGCAAGAAATTTTGTGCCCGGATTCACAACCATTGACTGTGGGAAATGCACCGCGCACTGAAATGCAAGGCGAGTCCGAGGAGGACTTTGAAACCCAAATCCCAGAGCAAGTTGGGCAGGAGGGGTTTTAATTGCAGGAGGTCGGCCGAGAAGATCTTGAAGACGACGTTGGAGTGTGCTGCGCAGAGGTTGTTGTGGGGAGCTCTACTCCACGGCGGCGGCCCACAATCACATATGACGAGTTTGAGGAGATGGAAGAGGAGGAGGGTATGGACAATGTTGACAGAGACCCAGATTTTGTATGTGAAGGAAAACATCGCCGTCGTAGCAGCACAGATGAGTCTGTTGAAGAACCCACTGCTGCACGAGTTCGCCTTGTGCCACAAGGTAGGCGGCACGAAATTTCAGGCACCACAAGCGTGGAAGTTCAAGTGAGACGCAAAAGAGGCGCAAACAGAAATCGCCAGCAAGGCAGGTGCTCTAAAGTCTGGCCTTTCTTTGAAGACTGCAGTGAGGATGGTACCATGGTGATTTGCAAGGTGTGCAAGACCCGCCTGAGCAGGGGGAAACATATTAACAACCTATCCACTATCAGCATGACCCGCCACATGGTATCCAAACATCCCACTCTGTGGCCTCCAGGACAGGGTACCAGCAGCAACACTGCCTCCCTTGGGGTCACCAGACTCACCACCAGACCCTCCTCAGCAGCAGCAGTAGCCCAGCCATTGCGTGGTTCACAACAACATTCACAAACATCAGACGACGCTGACACTGTCACTTTCCGGAATAGTGCTCTTGAGGTCTCCTAGTCATCAAACACAACAACCAACAGTTCAGTGTGCAGCCCTACGGTTCAGTTGTCTGTCTCGGAGATGCTTGAGCGCAAGAGGAAATTGCCAGCAAATGACCCCCGGGCCGTGGCACTAACAGCCAGCATAGCCAAGCTTCTGGCCTGCGAAATGCTGCCATATCGAGTGGTGGAGACAAACAGCTTCAAGGGCATGATGTCAGTGGCCATCCCACGTTACGTGGTTCCCAGCCGCTACCACTTTGCGCGCTCTGCAGTGCCTGAGTTGCATGAGCACGTGGTCAGCAAAATAACCCGAAGCTTGAAGAATGCCGTTGCCTGCAAGGTTCACCTCACCACTGACACCTGGACGAGTGCATTCGGCCAGGGTCGATACATCTCCCTTACCGCGCACTTACCTTGTGGAGCCTGGCAGCGATTCCTCACCTGCTACGGCGCGGGTGTTGCCCATGCCGCAAACAGCTGCACCGCCGTCCCTCCCACTGGATAACAACAGCAGCACCTACCTCTCTGACTCCTTCTCCTCCAACGCATCTCAAAGCTGTACCTCATCCGGAAACGCTAACCCAGTAGCAGTAGGATCGTGGAAGCAGTGCAGCACAGCTGTTGGCATGCGTCAGAAAGTGTTGCTGAAGCTGATCTGCCTTGGGGATAAGCAGCACACAGGGGAGGAAATTTGGAGGGGAATAAAGGAACAGATGGATTTGTGGCTGGCACCGCTGGACCTGAAACCGGGCATGGTTGTGTGTGATAATGGGAGTAATCTCATTCGCGCTTTAAGGTTGGCTAAGCTGACACACATCCCTTGCCTGGCGCACGTGATGAACCTAGTAGTTCAGCGGTTCCTGAGGACATACCCAGGCGTGGCCGATCTTCTGTTGAAGGTGCGACGAGTGGCCAAACATTGCAGAAATTCCAGTACTGCTTTGGGGGCACTCGCCAAGATGCAGGAGCGCTTCAATCTCCCCCACCATCGCTTGCTGTGTGATGTCCCTACGCGCTGGAATTCTACGCTGCACATGCTAGCCCGCTTTTGCGAGCAGAAGAGTGCAGTGGTCCAGTACATGACGGCGCAGTACCGAGGCGCATCCGGACAGCTGCCAAGCTTCTGTGGATCCGATTGGGCCAACATGTTGGACCTCTGCCAAGTTCTCCAAAATTTTGAGCAATCCACGTTGCTTGTGAGCAGTGACAACTCTTCAGTCAGCATTACCATACCACTGCTGTGTTTACTGAAGAAGTCAATGTTGAAAATCAAGGAAACAGCTGTCATGATGCAACTGGGGGAATCTGAAGGAGAAAATGATCAGCGTAATGGTACCAACATCAGGCCATCCGCCTCAGGAAACGCTGGCCCCAGCAGCTATGACGAAGAAGAGGAGGAGGAACAGCTGGAGTTGGAGCAGGAATTTCCTGCCACCACTGACGAGGGCCAGAGCGGTGCACGTTGGACTTCCACAATTCAGCGCGAATGGTCAGCAGAAGCAGACCAGGAAGAAGGTGATGACTATGATGCATTACAACAACTATTACAACGCTCACAAGAGGATGATGAGGATTCTGGCAGGACTCTGGCACACATGGCTCAATTCATGCTAGACTGCATTGAACGCGACCCACGCATTGTGCGCATTCTGGACAACACCAATTACTGGGTTTATACCCTTCTGGATCCACGGTACAAACACAATGTTCTAAAACTGCTTGAAGAAAGAGTCAGACAGGTCAAAATGGAAGAATACCAGCAGGCCCTTGTGGAGACTTTAGAGAGGAGATTGACATCCTCCCCCTCCTCTAGCCAGTTGTACGCCGACAGACTGACTTCCGCAAACCCAGGACGACCAGGAGGGCAGCAAACAACACAAGCCGCAGCTAGTGCCCAAAAGGGAATGGTATCGGCAGTGTCCTTGGAGTGGGAAAATTTTCTGACACCCATGCAGCAGCCCACAGAACAGCAAGCGTGCAGATCCACCTCCAACACCGATCGCCTGGAGAAGATGGTCAAGGACTACATGTCAGATGGCGTAGCTGTGTTGAACAATCCATCTGCACCCTTCAACTATTGGGTATCGAAGCTAGACACCTGGCACGAACTGGCAATGTACGCAATAGAGGTGCTGGCTTGCCCGGCAGCCAGCGTTATGTCGGAACGCTGTTTCAGTGCTGCCGGAGGCATCGTCACAGATCGGCGTATCCGCCTCTCCACAGAAAATGCAGACCGTCTGACTCAAATTAAAATGAATCAATCCTGGATTGGAAACGACTATGCAACACTCCTGGACCCCAACCAAGTAACATGAACAATGACCATCTGTGATGGGTTAGCGTTTCCGGTCCCTGTTTATTGAACCTCTCATCTGTATTACATTTATGACTGTATGGCGGCAAAAAGCATGCTATTCGCACGCTTCTTGTCCTCATGCAAGGCCTGGGTTGTTGTGTCTCAAAGCGTGGCCTTCTCCTCCTGCGCCTCCTCCTGTTCCATCACGTGTGCTGCTGCTGGGTTAGCGTTGCCGGTCCCTGTTTATGAAACCTCTTATCTTTATTACATTTATGACTGCATGGCGGCAAAAAGCATGCTATCCGCACGCTTCTTGTCCTCATGCAAGGCCTGGGTTGTTGTGCCTGAAAGCGTGGCCTTCTCCTCCTGCGCCTCCTCCTGTTCCATCACGTGTGCTGCTGCTGGGTTAGCGTTGCCGGTCCCTGTTTATGGAACCTCTTATCTTTATTACATTTATGACTGCATGGCAGCAAAAAGCATGCTATCCGCACGCTTCTTGTCCTCATGCAAGGCCTGGGTTGTTGTGTCTCAAAGCGTGGCCTTCTCCTCCTGCGCCTCCTCCTCTTCCATCACGTGTGCTGCTGCTGGGTTAGCGTTGCCGGTCCCTGTTTATGGAACCTCTTATGTTTATTACATTTATGACTGCATGGCGGCAAAAAGCATGCTATCCGCACGCTTCTTGTCCTCATGCAAGGCCTGGGTTGTTGTGTCTGAAAGCGTGGCCTTCTCCTCCTGCGCCTCCTCCTGTTCCATCACGTGTGCTGCTGCTGGGTTAGTGTTGCCGGTCCCTGTTTATGGAACCTCTTATCTTTATTACATTTATGACTGCATGGCGGCAAAAAGCATGCTATCCGCACGCTTCTTGTCCTCATGCAAGGCCTTGCATGAAGACAAGAAGCGTGCGGATAGCATGCTTTTTACCGCCATGCAGTCATAAATGTAATAAAGATGAGAGGTTCCATAAACAGGGACCGGCAACGCTAACCCAGCAGCAGCAGCACACGTGATGGAACAGGAGCAGGCACAGGAGGAGAAGGCCATGCTTTTTGAGACACAACAACCCAGGCCTTGCATGAGGACAAAAAGCGTGCGGATATAGCAGCAATGCTTTTTGCCGCCATGCAGTCATAAATGTAATACAGATGAGAGGTTCAATAAACAGGGACCGGAAACGCTAAACCATCCCAAATGTTCATTGGTCATGTTACTTGGTTGGGGACCTGGAGTGTTGCGTAGTCGTTTCCAATCCAGGATTGATTCATTTTAATTTGAGTCAGACGGTCTGCATTTTCTGTGGAGAGGCGGATACGCCGATCTGTGACGATGCCTCCGGCAGCACTAAAACAGCGTTCCGACATAACGCTGGCTGCCGGGCAAGCCAGCACCTCTATTGCGTACATTGCCAGTTCGTGCCAGGTGTCTAGCTTCGATACCCAATAGTTGAAGGGTGCAGATGGATTGTTAGACACAGCTATGCCATCTGACATGTAGTCCTTGACCATCTTCTCCAGGCGATCGGTGTTGGAGGTGGATCTGCATGCTTGCTGTTCAGTGGGCTGCTGCTGCATGGGTGTCAGAAAATGTTCCCACTCCAAGGACACTGCCGATACCATTCCCTTTTGGGCACTAGCTGCGGCTTGTGTTGTTTGCTGCCCTCCTGGTCGTCCTGGGTTTGCGGAAGTCAGTCTGTCGGCGTACAACTGGCTAGAGGAGGGGGAGGATGTCAATCTTCTCTCTAAAGTCTCCACAAGGGCCTGCTGGTATTCTTCCATTTTGACCTGTCTGACTCTTTCTTGAAGCAGTTTTGGAACATTGTGTTTGTACCGTGGATCCAGAAGGGTATAAACCCAGTAATTGGTGTTGTCCAGAATGCGCACAATGCGTGGGTCGCGTTCAATGCAGCCTAGCATGAATTGAGCCATGTGTGCCAGAGTCCTACCAGAATCCTCATCATCCTCTTGTGAGCGTTGTGATAGTTGTTGTGATTCATCATAGTCGTCACCTTCTTCCTGGTCTGCTTCTGCTGACCATTCGCGCTGAATTGTGGAAGTCCAACGTGCACCGCTCTGGCCCTCGTCAGTGGTGGCAGGAAATTCCTGCTCCAACTCCAGCTGTTCCTCCTCCTCTTCTTCGTCATAGCTGCTGGGGCCAGCGTTTCCTGAGGCGGATGGCCTGATGTTGGTACCATCACGCTGATCATTTTCTCCTTCAGATTCCCCCAGTTGCATCATGACAGCTGTTTCCTTGATTTTCAACATTGACTTCTTCAGTAAACACAGCAGTGGTATGGTAATGCTGACTGAAGAGTTGTCACTGCTCACAAGCAACGTGGATTGCTCAAAATTTTGGAGGACTTGGCAGAGGTCCAACATGTTGACCCAATCGGATCCACAGAAGCTTGGCAGCGGGCCGGATGAACCTCGGTACTGCGCCGTCATGTACTGGACCACTGCACTCTTCTGCTCGCAAAAGCGGGCTAGCATGTGCAGCGTAGAATTCCAGCGTGTAGGGACATCACACAGCAAGCGATGGTGGGGGAGATTGAAGCGCTCCTGCATCTTGGCGAGTGCCCCCGAAGCAGTACTTGAATTTCTACAATGTTTGGCCACTCGTCGCACCTTCAACAGAAGATCGGCCACGCCTGGGTATGTCCTCAGGAACCGCTGAACTACTAGGTTCATCACGTGCGCCAGGCAAGGGATGTGTCAGCTTAGCCAACCTTAAAGCGCGAATGAGATTACTCCCATTATCACACACAACCATGCCCGGTTTCAGGTCCAGCGGTGCCAGCCACAAATCCGTCTGTTCCTTTATTCCCCTCCAAATTTCCTCCCCTGTGTGCTGCTTATCCCCAAGGCAGATCAGCTTCAGCAACGCTTGCTGACGCATGCCAACAGCTGTGCTGCACTGCTTCCACGATCCTACTGCTGCTGGTGCTGGGTTCGCGTTTCCGGATGAGGTACAGCTTTGAGATGCGTTGGAGGAGAAGGAGTCAGAGAGGTAGCTGCTGCTGTTGTTATCCAGTGGGAGGGACGGCGGTGCAGCTGTTTGCGGCGTGGGCAACACCCGCGCCGTAGCAGGTGAGGAATCGCTGCCAGGCTCCACAAGGTTCACCCAGTGCGCGGTAAGGGAGATGTATCGACCCTGGCCGAACGCACTCGTCCAGGTGTCAGTGGTGAGGTGAACCTTGCAGGCAACGGCATTCTTCAAACTTTGGGTTATTTTGCTGACCACGTGCTCATGCAACTCAGGCACTGCAGAGCGCGCAAAGTGGTAGCGGCTGGGAAACACGTAACGTGGGATGGCCACTGACATCATGCCCTTGAAGCTGTTTGTCTCCACCACTCGATATGGCAGCATTTCGCAGGCCAGAAGCTTGGCTATGCTGGCTGTTACTGCCACGGCCCGGGGGTCATTTGCTGGCAATTTCCTCTTGCGCTCAAACATCTCCGAGACAGACAACTGAACCGTAGGGCTGCACACTGAAGGGCTGTTGGTTGTTGTGTTTGATGAAGACTGGGAGACCTCAAGAGCACTACTCCGGAAAGTGACAGTGTCAGCGTCGTCTGATGTTTGTGAATGTTGTGAACCACGCAATGGCTGGGCTACTGCTGCTGCTGAGGCGGGTCTGGTGGTGAGTCTGGTGAACCCAAGGGAGGCAGTGTTGCTGGTACCCTGTCCTGTCGAGTTTGCCCACAGAGTGGGATGTTTGGATAGCATGTGGCGGCTCATGCTGGTGGTCTTTTCCCCCTGCTCAGGCGGGTCTTGCACACCTTGCAAATCGCCATGGTAACATCCTCAGTGCAGTCTTCAAAGAAAGCCCAGACTTTGGAGCACCTGCCTTGCTGGCAATTTCTGTTTGCGCCTCTTTTGCCTCTCACTTGAACTTCCACGCTTGTGGTGCCTGAAATTTTGCGCCGCCTACCTTGTGGCACAAGGCGAACCCGTGCAGCAGTGGGTTCTTCAACAGACTCATCTGTGCTGCTGCTACGACGGCGATGTTCTCGTTCACAAACAAAATCTGGGTCTCTGTCCACATTGTCCATACCCTCCTCTTCCATCTCCTCAAACTCGTCATATGTCATTGTGGGGGGCCGCCGCCGTGGAGTAGAGCTCCCCAGAACAACCTCTGCGCAGCTCACTCCAACGTCGTCTTCCAGAGCTTCTCGGCCGACCTCCTGCAAATGCAACCCCTCCTGCCCAACTTGCTCTGGGATTTGGGTTTCAAAGTCCTCGGACTCGCCTTGTTGTATTTCAGTGCCCGGTGCATTTCCCACAGTTAATGGTTGTGAATCCGGGCACAACATTTCTGGCTGTTCCTCCATTGACCTTTCAAAGGTGGAAGTTTGTTGGCCTGGGAATAGCTCCTGCGAATACCCCATTGTGTCCTGAGGTAATTCATTGGACTGGTTATCTGGCAGTTGTGTGCGTGGTGTCGCTGCCGGTTGTGTCAGCTTTGTGCCCACTGGCTCCTTGTAACTGACTGAGGACTCGGACCTCGTGCGTGATGTGCTGGTGCTGCTTAACCCACTGCTGGACGCTTGAGAGGTCATCCAAGTAATTATCTGGTCCTGTTCTTTTGGATCTGTGAGGGTTGTTGTCCTGGACAACATGGGCGGTATTGAGTGGGTTTTCTTGGGTGCTCCCCTGTGGCCTGTACGTGAACCGTCAGGGGAAACACCTCTTCCCTTGCCCCTCCCTCTTTCACCGGATTTCTTCCTCATTTCACTTATCCTTAAAGTACACGCTGACTGGCAGCAGTACAGTGGCAGTACAGAAATGCTATACAGTGGTGGTGTGAGCGGTGTACCACTATTGCCAGCAGCGACACAGAGCACAATGCTATACAGTGACGGGTGAGCGGTGTACTACTGTTCCCAGCAGACACAGAGTGGCAGTAAACACAATGCTATATAGTGTGGCTGAGCCGTGTACACACAGTGGCAGTAAACAATGCTATATAGTCTGGCTGAGCGGTGTACACAGAGTGGCAGTAAACAATGCTATATAGTCTGGCTGAGCGGTGTACACAGAGTGGCAGTACACACAGTGCTATATAGTCTGGCTGAGCCGTGTACACACAGTGGCAGTAAACAATGCTATATAGTCTGGCTGAGTGGTGTACACACAGTGGCAGTACACACAATGCTATATAGTCTGGCTGAGCGGTGTACACACAGTGGCAGTACACACAATGCTATATAGTCTGGCTGAGCGGTGTACACAGAGTGGCAGTACACACAATGCTATATAGTCTGGCTGAGCCGTGTACACAGAGTGGCAGTAAACAATGCTATATAGTCTGGCTGAGCGGTGTACACAGAGTGGCAGTACACACAATGCTATATATAGTCTGGCTGAGCGGTGTACACACAGTGGCAGTACACACAATGCTATATAGTCTGGCTGAGCGGTGTACACAGAGTGGCAGTACACACAATGCTATATAGTCTGGCTGAGCGGTGTACACAGAGTGGCAATAAACAATGCTATATAGTCTGGCTGAGCGGTGTACACAGAGTGGCAGTAAACAATGCTATATAGTCTGGCTGAGCAGTGTACACAGAGTGGCAGTACACACAATGCTATATAGTCTGGCTGAGCCGTGTACACACAGTGGCAGTAAACAATGCTATATAGTCTGGCTGAGCGGTGTACACACAGTGGCAGTACACACAATGCTATATAGTCTGGCTTAGCGGTGTACACACAGTGGCAGTACACACAATGCTATATAGTCTGGCTGAGCGGTGCACACAGAGTGGCAGTACACACAATGCTATATAGTCTGGCTGAGCGGTGTACACAGAGTGGCAGTAAACAATGCTATATAGTCTGGCTGAGCGGTGTACACAGAGTGGCAGTAAACAATGCTATATAGTCTGGCTGAGCGGTGTACACAGAGTGGCAGTACACACAATGCTATATAGTCTGGCTGAGCCGTGTACACACAGTGGCAGTAAACAATGCTATATATAGCGTGGCTGAGCGAGGTACACAGTGGCAGTACACACAATGCTATATAGTGTGGCTGAGCGAGCGGTGTACTACTGTTCCCAGCAGCGACACACAATGACTGGGGGGACCCTGGCTAGCGTGGCTGGAGCGCGAACTACCCTGCCTGCCTACCCAAAGCTAAACCCACAGACAAATGGCGGAGATATGATGTGGTTCGGGTATTTATTTACCCGAACCACGTGACCGTTCGGCCAATCAGAGCGCGTTCGGGCCGAACCACGTGACCCGTTCGGCCAATCACAGCGCTAGCCGAACGTTCGAGGAACGTTCGGCCATGCGCTCTTAGTTCAGCCATGTGGCCGAACGGTTTGGCCGAGCACCATCAGGTGTTCGGCCGAACTCGAACATCACCCGAACAGGGTGATGTTCTGCAGAACCCTAACAGTGGCGAACACTGTTCGCCCAACACTAGCTATCGTCCTCCTCTTCCTTGGCTGAGTGGCAGTTCAACTCTACTGGTGCTGCCATCTCCTCTCCAGCTACACAGCCCCATCTCCCCAAGGTCTATGCTGCATGCCAGGTACGACGGTGTCACGCAATCTTAGACATGTCTTGCCTCAAAGTGGAGAGTCACACTGGACCAGCTCTTCTGGCTGCTCTTAAACAGGTGGATCAGTGGCTGACCCCGCACCAGCTGGAGATCGGCAACGTGGTGTGTGACAACAGCAGCAATCTCACTTCCGCTTTGAATTTGGAAAGCTGACACATGTACCCTGCATGGCACATGTGCTGAATCTAGTCATTCAAAGATTTGTGTCAAAGTACCCAGGCTTAGAGGACGTCCTGAAGCAGGCCAGGAACTTGCGTGAGCATTTCAGGTGGTCTTACATGGGCATGGCATGCTTTGCGGACATTCAGCGGAGAAACAACTTGCCGGTGAGACACTTGATATGTGATAGCCTGACCCGCTGGAATTCGACCCTGCTCATGTTCTCTCGCCTGCTAGAACAGGAGAAAGCCGTCACCCAGTACCTGTACAATTACAGTAAAAGGACACAATCTGGGGAGATGGTGATGTTCTGGCTCAACAATTGAACACTGATGCAAAATGCATGCAGGCTCATGCGGCCGTTTGAGGAGGTGACCAACCAGGTGAGTCGCAGTGAAGGCACCATCAGCGACTTGATCCCGTACGCGTACGCCGTGTGTAGAGTGGTGGATCAAGCTGTGGAAGAGCGTGAACAGAAACAGTTATGGGAGGAACAGTTGTAGGAGCAATTTTCATCAGAACCAGATGTTTCCTTAACACCTGCGGCAGCACAGAGGGGGGAGGAGGAGGAGGAGTCATGTGGGGAAGAGGAGTCAGACTCGCAAGATGAGGAAGGTGTTTCTTTGGAGGAGGCGGCAGCAGAAGATCAACCGCAGCAGGCGTCCCAGGGGCTTGTGCTGCTCAACGTTCCTGTGGTATTGTTCGTGGCTGGGGGGAGGAGGAGGACTTACCTGACGTCACTGAGGAAGAGCAAGAGGAGATTGATAGTACGTCTGCATCCAACTTTGTGCAGATGGCGTCTTTCATGCTGTCCAGCCTGTTGAGGGACCAGCGTATAAAAAAAACTCAAGGGGAATGAGCTGTACTGGGTGGCCACACTACTATATCCTCGGTATAGGCACAAAGTGGCGGACATGTTACCAACTCATCAGAAGGCAGAAAGGATGCAGCACATGCAGAACAAGCTGTCAACTATGCTTTACAATGCGTTTAAGGGTGATGTCACAGCACAATGGAATAAAGGTACCACTGCCCCTAATCCTCCTCCCATGTCCACGCAGGCAAGGACAGGACGCTCCAGCAATCTCATGGTGATGTCGGACATGCAGACATTCTTTAGTCCAAAGCCTCGCCTTAGCCCTTCCGGATCCACCCTCCACCAAAGCCTCGACCGGCAGGTAGCTGACTACCTGACCTTAAGTGTGGATGTAGACACTGTGAGCAGCGATAAACCCCTGGACTACTGGGTGCGCAGGCTTGACCTGTGGCCAGAGCTGTCCCAATTTGCCATCCAACTTCTGTCTTGCCCTGCCTCAAGCGTCTTGTCAGAAAGGACCTTCAGCGCAGCTGGAGGCATTGTCACTGAGAAGAGAAGTCGCCTAAGTCATAAAAGTGTTCAGTGCCTCACCTTTATCAAAATGAATGAGGCATGGATCCCGGAGGGCTACTGCCCGCCCTAAGACTAAGTCAGTCCCAACACACAGCATCTCTGCCTGCATGCAGTGTGACTGCCTGCCCCAAGACTAAGTCGCTCCCCACACAGCACCTCTGCCCGCAGGCCGCTTGACTGCCTTCTCCGCCACCACCAACAGGGTCCAGGACACCAGGTGGATTCCTAAATTTTTAAGGCCGCTGCTAGCAGCAGCCGCTATAATAATTTTTCTAGTGCGTGTACATGCCTGCCTAATTTTTCTGGCTGCAATGCAGCTGCAACAACAAAACAAAAGGCATGTACATGTGCCAATTCCCCTTCTTGATCATTACCTTGCCGTGGTGAAGGGGCTTGCGTATCACAATGAAGCAATGACCAACGGCTATATGCAGGGTCGGACTGGGACCTTGGGGGCCCACCAGAGAAATCTGAATGTGGGGCCCACACATCCCACGATCGTGGTAAAAACAAAAAAAATTGTGTGACCGTTGCATTGGAAGGTGGGCTTCGTCATGATGTTTGATGGACAGGGCAAAATGTAAATAAAAGAGAGTGGTGAAGACCGCTCACCCCAAAAGAGCAGTGCCAGACCAGGATAGCTGATCCTAGAAAATGCTTGAAGACAAAAATGGTCCGCACAATGCTCCTAAGATCCTATATTTTATTTATGGACGTATCCAAAGGTCAACACATATCACCAGCTGACATGTTTCGGACCTACTGGTCCTTATTCATAGCTAGAGTGCAAATAACACAAAAGGCCTCCTATATACCCTCTTCCGGTATTGGAGGGTGATGAGGACCTACGTTGTGTTTTGCAACAGGGGGTACGCTTTGCAAGTAGGCGTGCTCCCACTTTGGCACAAACATTGTCCCCTAGTCTGTATGAGTCCCGAACCAGGTCCTCTACCTGGCTGAATGTGTTGGGCTCATACAGATGTGGAGTGAGAACATGTCACTATTGCAGGGTCCACACTCGAACTCGAGTTGCTACGTCAACATCGAACGGACGCAGTTTCCCCATTAGGCAATTCGTTAATTGCGGGACGTCGAACGTGGTGTATCTTATTACCTGTGGGACTTGTGCCCTGCAGTATGTGGGATGCACCACGAGACCGTTACGTGCTAGGATAGGGGAACATTACTGCGGTCCCGCTTGGCTTAGCTCTAACGTTTCCAATGTGGCGA
The DNA here is from genome assembly GCF_040937935.1 of Hyperolius riggenbachi. NCBI lineage: Eukaryota > Metazoa > Chordata > Amphibia > Anura > Hyperoliidae > Hyperolius > Hyperolius riggenbachi. The sequence goes on from NC_090655.1 coordinate 155,422,039, forward strand.
AGCATTTTCGCCAGGTCCACCAAGGTGACATGTCCTCTTTTTCCTTCCATGGCTTGGAAAGAATTTTTCCTGCACGGAGAGGGGGGGACACAACTAAACGGCTCAAGAGCCGGGAGGCTTTGTGGATCTTCAGAATGGGCACGAGACTCCCAAAGGGTATGAACTCCCGCTGGGATCTGGCGCTTTTAACCTAGTGCACATTCCCTCTACATATGCTGCTCCTTGATGGTTTTAATTGTACAAATCACATTTTCTATATAGTTTTATAGGTTTTATTATGTATATATCTTTTCTACATTTATATACTGGTGTGGGATCTGATTGGAATTTTGTACGTTATGCCTCTAGGCCTCCTGTTTTAATTCAACACCTAGCTTTGAACAATCAGTATGTTGTCTTATTTTACCTTTCCTTTTAGGTGTTGTACTCTATATTGTACATATCCCCCCCTGTGGGTGGGGCTGGGGGTGTTTCCCTGGACATTGTCTAGGGGGCCACCCACTCCACCGGAGGAGGGTATATAGGAGGCCTTTTGTGTTATTTGCACTCTAGCTATGAATAAGGACCAGTAGGTCCGAAACATGTCAGCTGGTGATATGTGTTGACCTTTGGATACGTCCATAAATAAAATATAGGATCTTAGGAGCATTGTGCGGACCATTTTTGTCTTCAAGCATTTTCTAGGATCAGCTATCCTGGTCTGGCACTGCTCTTTTGGGGTGAGCGGTCTTCACCACTCTCTTTGATCTCCATTGCTTCTGACTACCAGCTCCCCCATGAGTGATCCATCTCCAAAGCAATTGCCTGGTCAATATTAAGACTAATCCTCTAGGTCTCGCATATCTAGTTCTCATGGCGCAAAAGGAGCAGCGTAATTTGAGGAGTAATACTAGTGCACAGGACTGCCACAGTAATGCACCAAGATCGAGACCGGAGGTATACTCTAAAACCACTAAACCACCATCTACGAATCTTGCCAGCAGGGATGTAAAGACGAAACATAGAGATACCTTAAGCACCCAGCCGGAGATTCCACTGCGGGAGCCAATCGGAATTGGTACATGTAAGCCCATGCCGCCCTCTGTTGTAGTTGCAGAAGTACATGCTGGAACCGACCCTTTGGCGCAGAGGAACTCGCTTCTGGAGGGGGACGCCGTGCGTACACAGCTGCTGGAGGATGACGGAATTGCCCCGCATGTTGCTGCCCTGGAACGAGCGGGCTTCCGTGTTCGGGGTCTGACGGAGCAGAGGAGGAGACACTCTATGGGACCTGAGGTCTCATCGCGCGATGCAGCTCTGGTGATGTCATCACTTGGCGCCGGACCCAGGCGAACGGGAGAGGCCGCTGACATGGTTGTGAATGCGGATGATGAAAGTGTCCAGTCCCGCCCGCACTGCAGACAGCTGGTGCAAGGTCTCCTGCAAGATTGGAACCATGACACGGCCGGACAGGAGGTAAAAGATGCCCCTCTAGTAGATAAGTCTGGAAGTGTGCGCAGTGCGGAGCCACCCGGGAATGACAGGAGGGTGATGGATATGACTCTTGTAGGGTCCGTTTCTCAGACAGCGATATCACGGGTCCAGGAGGCCTCCCCTCCTGTTTCTGTTAGCCAGCCTGCCGAGCACACTTTGCTGCAGCAGGAGCAGGAGGCTGCATGGCAGTGGCCTTCTGCTGCGGAGATCGCAAGGCAAATGCAAGCGGTAACCTCCTCACGTCATGAGCCCATCGTTTCTGTCGATAACTGTGAACCCGGGGTCACAAGAGAAGGTGAGACAGATAAACACCTCATAGGTTTGGGGGATTTAGCTTATGACTCTACCAGATGTCAGAAGTTCGCGGCTGTGTTTTCTAGGCAGCCGTATGTCGTGGACTTTGAACCTGAAATAGGTTTGCGGACATCTTTTGCACAATTGGAGTCTCTCATTGAGAAGGAGACCAAGGTTTGGTGGGATTTAACCACATTAAAGCAATATGTAGCTGAAAAAATTATACCTAGGGGGCTTCGTATCAAGAAAGTACCCACAACATTGTATTCTGAGCAATTTGTAGTGGAGTGGAATGGGATCCTTACGGACTGTTCCCTGGCTTTAATGAGACTCATTATCTCCTATGAAGAAACCAAATTGGTGGACTTAAGGTTCAAAATTACTGATCTGGAAACAAATATTGTTAGATTTAAAGAATTTGAACAGTACGATAGATTGCATAACAGAATGCGTGATAATATTGCTAAACTAGAGTCCATCATTACCGAAACAAAAAGAACCAAGTATTTGAGAGATGTTGAGGATTATAGGCGTGAGGTGGTATATGAATGGGGAAAGTGGGAGTCCATGGCTAGATCACCAAGGTCACCGAGGCCTATTCTACGCAATCCACGAAAAAACCAGGGCAGACGAGTTAGCTTTAGCTCTCCGGAGGTGTCGGATCTCTCCGACTCCTCGGATCCCAGGAAATCGATCCAGCCTAGGAGAGCTATGGATAACAATATTTCAGTAACCTCAAAAAACCCCCAGGGCCAGGCCACCCCCTACAGGATACAGAGAAAGGGCCGCAGGAAGGGCAGGAGATGGGGAGACGGAAGACCAGACGGGCGGGAGTGAAACATAGGACCACTAGGGGTAGTCCAGGGAGGGTCGCACCATGTAATGTAGTCAATCTATCAAAATATGAGCTCACTGATATGGAGAGGGATGTTCTCGCGAAGGGCCTCTCTTTCGCACCTACTAATCACATGGATGTATTTACAACTATTGTGGATGTGAATAGGTTTGTGAGAACTATCCTTCTGCGAAAACACTTCCTAAAATGTGAGAGTGGGATTCCTGGGACCAAGGTCACGGTGGGCGCTACTGATATTGGAGATTTTGAGGAAACCAGGGCCAGATGGGCTTTGGACTGCCTGGCAGCTGAAAACTCAGGATTAATCTCCTTAGATGATGTTAAGCCCATCCGTGCCCGGAACCCAGATTTTTACCCTCTAGCTAGCAGGACCCCCCATGTAGAGACCTTCCAGGAGTTGGTGGAGAGGGAACTGGTTGAGCTGGAGGGTGCTCGTAGTTCTGGGAACTCCAATTTGTCGCATCGGGAGCGACAGGCCCTCCAGAGTCTTAAGAATAATTCTGACATTGTCGTTCGAAATGCAGATAAAGGGGGGGCCGTTGTCGTTCTCGATAGCGAGAGCTACAAAATGGAGGCTCTGAGACAATTGGAGGACCCCACAGTTTATCAGAAACTTAAGGGAGACCCCATGAGACCTTTCCAGAGGGAGCTTTTTGAACTCCTGTCTTTTGGTCGAGATCTGGGTGTTTTGGATCAGAAACTTTTTGACTACTTGGCGGTGACCCATCCTGTTACCCCAATTTTCCACCACCTTCCCAAAATCCACAAGCCGGGCGCTCCCCCGGAGGGTAGGCCCATTGTGGCTGGCATTGGCTCTCTGGGGGAGCGCCTGAGCGAGTGGATTGATTCCCTGCTACAGCCACTTGTGATGAGGCTTCCTGGCTTTATCAGAGACACAAAGCACTTACTTGCAAGCCTGGAGGGCTTCTCTTGGAGCAATGATTTTGTGTGGGTGACCATCGATGTTAAGGCCTTGTATTCATGTATACCCCATGACCTGGCCATCCAAGCTATTGAGCACCACCTTGAGAAATACTCCGCGTATTCTGAAGACTTGAGATCTTTCATTTGTCTGGCAGTCAAGTACCTCCTGTCCCGCAATTATTTCATGTTTGATGGTGGCTTCTACCTCCAGAGGTGTGGCGCCTCCATGGGGGCTAAGTTCTCCCCGTCACTAGCTAACCTCTATATGGGCTGGTGGGAGGAGTGCCACATCTTTGGGGGTGGGAGCCGCCTTCTGGGTGATGTTGCGTGGTACGGGAGGTACATTGACGACCTTCTCTTGGTGTGGAAGGGTAACCCTGAGGATATCCCCCCATTTATGAAAGAGTTGAACACCAATGTCTTTAATTTACAGTTCACCTCCAATTGGGGGGTGGGCTCTATTGATTATTTAGATGTTACTTTGGTGGGAGACTCCGATGAGGGGAGGATACACTCTAGGACCTACAGAAAGCCGTGTAGCGGGAACACCACCCTTCGGGCCACTAGCTGTCACCCAAAACACACTATACGGGGGGTCCCGGTGGGCGAATTTACCAGGGCCCGCAGGAATTGTTCGAGGGGGTCTTGGCTTGGGGAGGAGTTTGTAACGGTAGGGACCAGATTGAAAGAGAGGGGGTACCCCAATTGGATGATCAACAGAGCACAGGTTAGAGCCAATTCTAAAAGCAGAGATCTTTTGCTTAGAAATATGGGTGACTCGGATGCCAATTTAGGGGCTTCAAAACCCACTTTTGTTACAACATACAGCGAGGAATATGACAAGATTGTGTCTATCGTTAGGAAGTATCTTCCAGTATTGGAGGGTGATGAGGACCTACGTTGTGTTTTGCAACAGGGGGTACGCTTTGCAAGTAGGCGTGCTCCCACTTTGGCACAAACATTGTCCCCTAGTCTGTATGAGTCCCGAACCAGGTCCTCTACCTGGCTGAATGTGTTGGGCTCATACAGATGTGGAGTGAGAACATGTCACTATTGCAGGGTCCACACTCGAACTCGAGTTGCTACGTCAACATCGAACGGACGCAGTTTCCCCATTAGGCAATTCGTTAATTGCGGGACGTCGAACGTGGTGTATCTTATTACCTGTGGGACTTGTGCCCTGCAGTATGTGGGATGCACCACGAGACCGTTACGTGCTAGGATAGGGGAACATTACTGCGGTCCCGCTTGGCTTAGCTCTAACGTTTCCAATGTGGCGAAGCATTTTCGCCAGGTCCACCAAGGTGACATGTCCTCTTTTTCCTTCCATGGCTTGGAAAGAATTTTTCCTGCACGGAGAGGGGGGGACACAACTAAACGGCTCAAGAGCCGGGAGGCTTTGTGGATCTTCAGAATGGGCACGAGACTCCCAAAGGGTATGAACTCCCGCTGGGATCTGGCGCTTTTAACCTAGTGCACATTCCCTCTACATATGCTGCTCCTTGATGGTTTTAATTGTACAAATCACATTTTCTATATAGTTTTATAGGTTTTATTATGTATATATCTTTTCTACATTTATATACTGGTGTGGGATCTGATTGGAATTTTGTACGTTATGCCTCTAGGCCTCCTGTTTTAATTCAACACCTAGCTTTGAACAATCAGTATGTTGTCTTATTTTACCTTTCCTTTTAGGTGTTGTACTCTATATTGTACATATCCCCCCCTGTGGGTGGGGCTGGGGGTGTTTCCCTGGACATTGTCTAGGGGGCCACCCACTCCACCGGAGGAGGGTATATAGGAGGCCTTTTGTGTTATTTGCACTCTAGCTATGAATAAGGACCAGTAGGTCCGAAACATGTCAGCTGGTGATATGTGTTGACCTTTGGATACGTCCATAAATAAAATATAGGATCTTAGGAGCATTGTGCGGACCATTTTTGTCTTCAAGCAAAATGTAAATAGCAGCATTGTAATTCAGACACACTGCTGTCCAGCAAAACTTTGCAGAGAGTCCCGCTTCTTTAACCACTTCGCCCTATCTGGACGGATATATCCGTCCAGATGGGCACTGCAGCTGCAGCCGTGTGGTGCGAACGATCGGGTGCGCGCCCGTGCGTGCTCCCGCTGCCTCCCGCTGCCCCCCGATCAGTGAATGGGAATATAATTCCCATTCACCGATCTAAGTCTCCGGCAGAAATGCCGACGCTTTCTCATCAGAGAGCGCGGTATTTCTGCCCCCAGGAAACATCACCTTCTTCTTATAGTTCCTAGATGCGAGATCGTTCGCATCTAGGAATTTTTTGAATGTGGCCATCTTGTGCCCAAATAGCAAACTGCACCCACATACCTAAATTAAATAAAAAAATACATTATATTACATCTAAAATTAGCTATTTACCTCCCAAACTAAAATTACCCAAATACATTTTTGTATTTAAAAAAAATAAAAAAAATTACAATTAAAAAAAAAAAAACTACATAAATAGTTACCTAAGGGTCTGAACTTTTTAAATATACATGTCAAGAGAGTATCTTATTAATTTTTTTAAAATTATAAGCTTATAAATAGTGATGGACGCAAATTGAAAAAATGCACCTTTATTTCTAAATAAAATATCGGCGCCATAAATTGTGATAGGGACGTAATTTAAACGGTGTAATAAGCGGCACAAATGGGCACATAAAATGCATGGGTTTTAATTACTGTAGCATGTATTAATTTTAAACTATAATGGCCAAAAACTGAGGAATAATGATTTTTTTCCATTTCTATCTTAATCTTCCTGTTAAAATGCATTTACAGTAAAGTGGCTCTTAGCAAAATGTACTACCCAAAGAAAGCCTAATTAGTGGCGGAAAAAACAAGCTATAGATCAATTAATTGTGATAAGTAACGATAAAGTTATTGGCGAATGAATGGGAGGTGAACATTGCTCGGATGCTTAAGATTTTCGACGCTGTAGGCTGAAGTGGTTAATATACATTAATATGCTAGTTACCATACATATGACATTGTTTAAATTGTGAGCTCCTCCGAGGACAGTCAGTGACATGACTATGTACTATGTAAATTGCTGCAGAAGATGTCAGTGCTATATAAATACATAATAATAATAATATGGTTGGACATTAGACTATGACTATCGTAGAGATTAGTTTGTGAGCTCCTCTGGGGACAGTCAGTGACATGATTATGCACTCTGTAAAGTGCTGCAGAAGATGTCAGTGCTATATAAATATATAATAATAATATGGTAGGATGTTAGATTATGACTATAGCAGGATTAAGTTATGAGCTCCTCTGAGGACAGTCAGTGAGTGACATGACTATGTATGTACTCTGAAAAGTGCCGCAGAAGGTGTCTGTGCTATATAAATACATAATAATATGTTAGGACATTATACTCTATGACTATGGTAGGGAATAGATTGTGATTTTCTCTGAGGACAGTCAGTGACATGACTATATACTCTGTAAAGTGCTGCAGAAGATGTCAGCGCTGTATAAATAGCTAATAATAATAATAATAATAATAATAATAAATAATAATAATAATATGGTAGGACATAGACTATGACTAGAAAGGAAAATGAGCGAGGTAAGTGGAAAGGAGTGAGATGGGGGCATGGGCATAACAATTGTACCCAAAACTCCCGGCGGTCTCCATGGTTACCATGCTGAGTAGAGGAGGAGCGTTATACATTACCTGCTCTCTGGGTTCAGCAGGACAGGTCCTTATCACTCCTCTGTGGTTTAGCTCATCGCTGCAGCGTATAGTCAATTACTATGTAGCTTGTGATGACATGTATAAAGCGCCACATGGTGATCGGCTGCACAGCATAGTGATAAGCTATACTGAAGAGGAGCGAAGAGGACCTGTCCTGTAGCTTGAAAAAGATAATGTATAACATGTTGTTGCTGTTCTACCTAATGGGTGATTAGGGGAGGGGGCACACTGACATCTTGAATCCCTTTTTTATTTTTTTTATTTTTTTTTTGGGGGGGGGGGGGGGGGAGGTGGAGCCTGAGGTAATGGAAGCCACCATCATGTGGGTGGCAAACAGTAGCTTTTTGCTGGGGGGCCTGGAGGACTGTAGTTACACCCCTGGGTTGGGTTGAACTGGGAGGAGTGCATGATAGGAGTTAAAAGATGAAAGAGGGATTAGAGGAAAGGGGGGGGGTGTGATAGAGAGAACAAGATGGGGGGGCAGGAGGAGGAGGGAAAGTACAAGATGAAAGGGGGGGCAGGGAGACAGGGAGGGAGATAGAGCAGGGACAAGATGGAGAGTGGGGAAATAAAAAGAGAGGGGGAGAGAGAGTCCAAGATGAGGGGGGGGGGGAGAGGAAAAGAGTTGGGGGAGGTAGAAAAGGCACTAAAGCAAAACTGCTAACAAAGTAGTGCTGCAGTGCAGGTGATCCACCTCCTTGTGACACAAGTGAAGATCTTCACACAGGACATGGAGTTACAGCAGTCTCTGCCTGCATACCTTCTGCTGTGCAGTACTGATGCAGGATGCCTGTCTCCGGAGCAGGAACACAAGCAGCTTTGAAGTCCTCCTGGCTCCCAGAGCTTCTGTGTGTATTATTCATGTCTTGAGTGTGTGTGTGTGTGTGGGGGGGGGGGGGAGGGGGGGGGCATGGGCACTTCACTTTCTCCTCTCCCCTATCAACCAAGCAAGTGTCTAATAATGGCAGGGAGAGAGAGAGCAGAGCTGTGTCAGGCAGCGAGGAGCTCCAGCTCATAGGAGCATTCATGTCAGGCAGGAGGAGAAGTGCGTGCACAGGACATACCGTGAATTGTCCGCACAGTTAAGCTACATGCATGCCTGGAGCCTTTGAATCATAATACCCCCCCCCCCCCCCCCCAGGCTCCCAGCCCAGCATCACATGGGGAGGCAGAGCCACCTCTGCCACGGTGTCTGAACCTGTGTGGGACTACATTTTTTCTATAGTGCTTGGGCGTACAGCCCCTTCCCATCAGTGCTTAGCACTGTACCCTGGCGTTCAGTTGTCACTGACGCTTTGGATTGGTATATTTTTTTTTTTTTTTTTTCTAGTTTTGTCCCTTTATCTCCAATAATATAATAAAAGTATGTATCTAGGCTTATATGTGTCTATAGGATAGGCTTAACCAATATTTTTTGCGTGTATCTGTGATGGATGAATGAGGATTGCGTGTGTTGAGTTGGGAGAGACATCGGAGCCGGGGGGCGTGGCTTGTGGGCGCGCTGTGACGTGGAGGCTAGAGCTTGCGTTCCATCTGCTCGCTCTGTTGGTCCCCCAGCGTCACTTCCGGCCCACACGCGCACTTCCGCCCGGCTCCCATTGGCCCCATATGCGGATATGTACCCGCATGCTGGATACGCAGGCACGCCTTCTGAAGACGCCGTGAGAACGGCGAAACATGTCAAGGCGCCGCCTGCCTGCATGAGACGCCATCTCCTCCCGGTGACCCCCCTCTGCACTCACCACTCCACCATTCACCCCATGTGATCGGGGGACCAGCAGCACTGCCAGTTGGGCATCTGAGCTCACCAGGACTTGTTGGCAATTTGCACCTACCTAGCCGCACGCGGACCCGTCCAGCCATTGGACACTTTTGGCTCATACAGCGGAGTACAGCAGAGACCAGCGTGACGCACAGCTGGCTCCACAGCTTCTGGGTTGTATCCCTTCATATTCCTCCATATGGTGCACCACGGAAGGGTGAGATTCTGATGTGATTATCCCATTGTGATGCAACAAGTTTGTCTTCCATTCGCACACATATATGTGATAAGTGTGTTTGGCTGCTGCTCTCATCTTTGCTGGCTTGCTGCTTGGGCTGTCTGTCCTGCATTGTGCTATTTCCATTCATGCTGCTGGAACTTTGGACTCAGTTTCATTTTTTATTTTTTTGGCCTGTCATCTGTTGCCCTCCCTTTTTTTTTTTTTTTTTTTTTTTTTTTTTTTTTGGACATATATGTGCACACTCACCTACCCTGTTTTTTGAGCTCATGTATGCCTGGGCAGTGCCTGCCAGTGTTGAGAGTTTGGGGTTATGAGAGGAGGTGGCCATCTCATGTGATTTTAAAAGTTTCTATTTTGGTTATATTAATAAAATATATATTTTTTTTGTAGACTGGCAGCAAGTATATCATTATTTACATTTGTTTTTTGCCTTTCATCACTGTTAGCATCTGTCAAACAAATTCTTCTCCAAATTAATGCGTGCATTTCAGTGGACAGATGCACAGTGATTGTTGCTAAGTATTTGAGTTTAAGTCCCACCCTCTCCACGGAGTTGAATACCTGCCTTTACGGGTTATACTCGGGCTATAGCCCGAGGGGGACGGTGGTGATACTCATCACAATTTTTTCCTTTAAGGAGATAATATGTTACAGTGGAATGATATAGTGTCTGAGGTGGAAAGCGACTGCGCACTGACGACAGAGAGTAGAGGGGCACAGCAGACTATAAATTCAGGCTTTAGAAAGCTTGAACGCCTATACGAACGAAAATCCAGGTTGTGGTGGAATGTAAAATATAATAAGATCTACTCAGAGGAACATTTTGCACCCGCATGGTTGAGAACCCAAACCTTTCCTCACCGCAAAGATATTACCCCTGAGTTTAAGAAAAAATGGGAAAACAACTTTGATAACTGTGCACAGGTCTGTCTAACTTTACTGACAGAATTGGATGAGATAGAACTGGGTAAAATTGAGGTGGAGATCAAAAAGCTCACTGATGAGCTAAGTGGTCTCTCTAAGGATCCCCTTTACGGCAAGAGAAACGAGTCGCTTACTGCTCACATCAAAAAATATAATCGTGAACTAATCATTACCAAGGATCGTAAGATCAATGGTGATCGGTTGGCTTATAAAATTGGTACTGCCTACCGCTGGGAGACGAAACCAAGAAAACCTATACCAAGGGGAAAACCCCCCAGACAAGGTCCAAAACCAATACCAGCAAGTGGTGAATCTGAATCTGCTGTGAGCAGTGAGGACTCCCAATCTCGACCCGTTGGTAATAATCCTGATAAACAACAAACTAAACCACGATATCCTTTGAGATCATTAAATCAGAGTAAAAAGAAAAATATACAGGATAATAAAAACAAGGGGAGATCTGATACTGAGGAATCTGACACAGGAGAGAATTTTGGGGCAGGATGTGGCCCATCGGGGATGGGGGCCGATGCCTCATCTTCGTCCTCGGCGTCTGGCTCTTTTTTATGATCGGGCAGCCCCTGGGCGACACTGATCCTGTCCCCCGGGGGCATGCTACGGCGGGAATGGGTTCTGTTGAGGAGGAGCTGCAGGTTATTAACCTTACAGGATGCCAGCTGCCTGTGGCAGTGGTATCATTGTTACAGAAAGGCTTGGGCTTTTGCCCTGTACAGAATCTTGATAAGTTTGGATTTAATGTAGACCTGCAGCTCTTCTGTCGCAGAGCACTTTTTAGGTCATTCCGGTCCATCAGACAAGATGACATTGTGTCGCCTGAGTGGACTGACGAGGATCTTGCTGCTTTGCAGGATCTTGAAGATCTACACGCCGAGGGCGATACTGGGGCTGAGGTCACAGTATCAGACCCAAGGGACGTAGCAAGTATTGCGAATGCTGCCTATACTGGTCCCTCCTATGTTGAGGTAAACTCCCAGTTTCGGAACAAGTCAAAAAGGTTTCCACCATTGACTACCAATGCAGGCCTCAGGTCATTTATCAGAGCAGTGGAACGTGATGTTACACGCCTTGACGTCTCGGGATTGACCGCCTCCAACATGACTAAACAAGAAAGAGACGCCCTAGTATGGTTGGAGGGACACACTGATTGGACCCTCAAACCATCAGATAAGGGGGGCAATATAGTCCTAATGACTACCTTTGATTACCGCAAGATGTGCCTTGATCTCCTCGGCCGTCCGGGATGCTATCGGAGGGTTTCTCCGTCTAGATTGATTAAAGCTATGGTGAACTAGGGACGCTCATTGATGGGGCATTACGAGATGGCATTATAGACGCAAAAACGGCGGATTTTCTAAAGGTGGTGGATCCGATTATCCCCACCTTTTATGCACTACCTAAGGTACATAAGCGCCTTATAAATCCCCCCGGTAGACCCATTGTGTCAAGCAGGGGTGCTTTCACTGAGAAAGTGAGCATCTACATCGATAGGCACCTACAATCCCATGTACAGGGCCTTCCTTCATACATCAAGGACACGACGCAGCTTTTACGGGTTCTTGATGGACTTACAGTACCACCGGGGACCCTTCTCGTGTCCTTGGATGTGGAGGCCCTGTATACGAGCATCCCGCACGGCGGAGGAGTCAGGGCAGTGGCCACATTCTTGAACGAGCGCGGTGTACTGAAAGGGGACACAACGACTTCTTACTGGGTCTTTTAGAATTGCTTCTTACCAACAACATATTTGTTTTTGATGGGTCCCACTACCTCCAGATGCAGGGCGCAGCGATGGGCACCACCTGTGCCCCGTCCTATGCCAATCTGTACCTGGGGGAGTGGGAGCGCGCTGTGTTCGCAGACGAGGACTTGGAGATGTACCTGTGCCACATCTTGTCGTGGCACAGGTACATCGACGACATCCTCGTCTTGTGGACTGGCACAGGTTCTGATCTAAACGATTTTATTGCCAGACTCAATAACAACACTCGCAATCTAGCATTTACTGTAACATCCGATCCTGCAACGATCCCCTTCCTTGATATACGTATATCGAGTGATGCGATGGGACGTATTACTACTGATTTGTATAGAAAAGAGACGGCTACTAATGCATTATTGCACGCTTCGAGCTTTCATCCATCCCATACGATTAGGGGTATACCCACTGGCCAATATATGAGAGTGAGACGGAATTGTTCGTCTGAAGCAACATTCCAGTCCCAGGCTAATCAACTACGGGCGAGATTTCGCAGCAGGGGATATCCCGATGCTACATTGCGACGGGCATTCAATAGGGTCAGGGAAAGGGATCGTTCCAGTCTTTTGATGCAGCATTCTGATCGGAAAACCCAGTCACAAACACCGGAATTACGGTTTATAACGAAATACTGTGCGCAACACACCAAACTAAGACAAATCTTACAAAAACATTGGTATTTACTTTTGAACGACCCGGTGATAGGTCATGTGTTCCCTGAGCGCCCCATTGTTACCTTTAGGAGGGCTACATCTCTACGAGATACTCTAGTACAGAGTCATTTCGGGGGGGTCAATCCTAGACGTCATTGCATTGTATTGGGGACTTATACCTGTGGGGGCTGTCCCTATTGTCAATTCATAAAAGTAGGGAGAACAGTTACACTACCTAACGGTAGATCCCACACCTTAAAACATTATGTGAACTGCCAAACTGAACTGGTGGTCTACATGCTGATTTGCCCCTGTGGGGCGGTTTTACATAGGCAAAACAAAGAGAAACCTGTGGAGACGTATCTCTGAGCACATGCAAAATATTGGTAATAAAGAATCCTGCACCCCCATTGCCCGACATGTGAGGCAGTGCCCCACGTGTACTGGCAGGAAACTACGTTTCGTAGGACTCGATAGGATCCATGGTACTATACGAGGGGGGAATTTTGATCGCCTTCTCCTTCAGAGAGAAACAAGGTGGATTTTTGAGCTCCAGGCATGTCAGTCACCAGGTTTAAACGAGGCTTTAGTTATGCCTCGTTTTTACCCCTTTGATATATAGGTGGCGTTTACCCACCATTTCAGTCCCCTTTTTTCCCCTTTTCCCCTCTCCTTTCTGTCGTGTTTCGGTTGGCGGTCGTTCCACCTCTGCCACGGTGTCTGAACCTGTGTGGGACTACATTTTTTCTATAGTGCTTGGGCGTACAGCCCCTTCCCATCAGTGCTTAGCACTGTACCCTGGCGTTCAGTTGTCACTGACGCTTTGGATTGGTATATTTTTTTTTTTTTTTTTTCTAGTTTTGTCCCTTTATCTCCAATAATATAATAAAAGTATGTATCTAGGCTTATATGTGTCTATAGGATAGGCTTAACCAATATTTTTTGCGTGTATCTGTGATGGATGAATGAGGATTGCGTGTGTTGAGTTGGGAGAGACATCGGAGCCGGGGGGCGTGGCTTGTGGGCGCGCTGTGACGTGGAGGCTAGAGCTTGCGTTCCATCTGCTCGCTCTGTTGGTCCCCCAGCGTCACTTCCGGCCCACACGCGCACTTCCGCCCGGCTCCCATTGGCCCCATATGCGGATATGTACCCGCATGCTGGATACGCAGGCACGCCTTCTGAAGACGCCGTGAGAACGGCGAAACATGTCAAGGCGCCGCCTGCCTGCATGAGACGCCATCTCCTCCCGGTGACCCCCCTCTGCACTCACCACTGCCACCATTCACCCCATGTGATCGGGGGACCAGCAGCACTGCCAGTTGGGCATCTGAGCTCACCAGGACTTGTTGGCAATTTGCACCTACCTAGCCGCACGCGGACCCGTCCAGCCATTGGACACTTTTGGCTCATACAGCGGAGTACAGCAGAGACCAGCGTGACGCACAGCTGGCTCCACAGCTTCTGGGTTGTATCCCTTCATATTCCTCCATATGGTGCACCACGGAAGGGTGAGATTCTGATGTGATTATCCCATTGTGATGCAACAAGTTTGTCTTCCATTCGCACACATATATGTGATAAGTGTGTTTGGCTGCTGCTCTCATCTTTGCTGGCTTGCTGCTTGGGCTGTCTGTCCTGCATTGTGCTATTTCCATTCATGCTGCTGGAACTTTGGACTCAGTTTCATTTTTATTTTTTTGGCCTGTCATCTGTTGCCCTCCCTTTTTTTTTTTTTTTTTTTTTTTTTTTTTTGGACATATATGTGCACACTCACCTACCCTGTTTTTTGAGCTCATGTATGCCTGGGCAGTGCCTGCCAGTGTTGAGAGTTTGGGTTATGAGAGGAGGTGGCCATCTCATGTGATTTTAAAAGTTTCTATTTTGGTTATATTAATAAAATATATATTTTTTTTGTAGACTGGCAGCAAGTATATCATTATTTACATTTGTTTTTTGCCTTTCATCACTGTTAGCATCTGTCAAACAAATTCTTCTCCAAATTAATGCGTGTATGGTAGGAATAGATTGTGATTTTCTCTGAGGACAGTCAGTGACATGACTATATACTCTGTAAAGTGCTGCAGAAGATGTCAGCGCTGTATAAATAGCTAATAATAATAATAATAATAATAATAATAAATAATAATAATAATATGGTAGGACATAGACTATGACTAGAAAGGAAAATGAGCGAGGTAAGTGGAAAGGAGTGAGATGGGGGCATGGGCATAACAATTGTACCCAAAACTCCCGGCGGTCTCCATGGTTACCATGCTGAGTAGAGGAGGAGCGTTATACATTACCTGCTCTCTGGGTTCAGCAGGACAGGTCCTTATCACTCCTCTGTGGTTTAGCTCATCGCTGCAGCGTATAGTCAATTACTATGTAGCTTGTGATGACATGTATAAAGCGCCACATGGTGATCGGCTGCACAGCATAGTGATAAGCTATACTGAAGAGGAGCGAAGAGGACCTGTCCTGTAGCTTGAAAAAGATAATGTATAACATGTTGTTGCTGTTCTACCTAATGGGTGATTAGGGGAGGGGGCACACTGACATCTTGAATCCCTTTTTTATTTTTTTTATTTTTTTTTTTGGGGGGGGGGGGGGAGGTGGAGCCTGAGGTAATGGAAGCCACCATCATGTGGGTGGCAAACAGTAGCTTTTTGCTGGGGGGCCTGGAGGACTGTAGTTACACCCCTGGGTTGGGTTGAACTGGGAGGAGTGCATGATAGGAGTTAAAAGATGAAAGAGGGATTAGAGGAAAGGGGGGGGGGTGTGATAGAGAGAACAAGATGGGGGGGCAGGAGGAGGAGGGAAAGTACAAGATGAAAGGGGGGGCAGGGAGACAGGGAGGGAGATAGAGCAGGGACAAGATGGAGAGTGGGGAAATAAAAAGAGAGGGGAGAGAGAGTCCAAGATGAGGGGGGGGGGGGAGAGGAAAAGAGTTGGGGGAGGTAGAAAAGGCACTAAAGCAAAACTGCTAACAAAGTAGTGCTGCAGTGCAGGTGATCCACCTCCTTGTGACACAAGTGAAGATCTTCACACAGGACATGGAGTTACAGCAGTCTCCTGCCTGCATACCTTCTGCTGTGCAGTACTGATGCAGGATGCCTGTCTCCGGAGCAGGAACACAAGCAGCTTTGAAGTCCTCCTGGCTCCCAGAGCTTCTGTGTGTATTATTCATGTCTTGAGTGTGTGTGTGTGTGTGGGGGGGGGGGGGGAGAGGGGGGGGCATGGGCACTTCACTTTCTCCTCTCCCCTATCAACCAAGCAAGTGTCTAATAATGGCAGGGAGAGAGAGAGAGCAGAGCTGTGTCAGGCAGCGAGGAGCTCCAGCTCATAGGAGCATTCATGTCAGGCAGGAGGAGAAGTGCGTGCACAGGACATACCGTGAATTGTCCGCACAGTTAAGCTACATGCATGCCTGGAGCCTTTGAATCATAATACCCCCCCCCCCCCCCCCCCCCCAGGCTCCCAGCCCAGCATCACATGGGGAGGCAGAGCTACCATGGCACAGCCAGTCTGCAGCATGAATGATTCAAATGCTGAGAGGAAAATTCTTGTGCTGTAGGTGGTGATTTGTGCACACCAGACCTGGAGGTGGGGCCTCCTGAGCAAATTATCGTTACTTCGGTGGGTCAGTCCGAGCCTGGCCATTTGAGTGTCTCGGGGGGAAGATATTTTAAAGCACTTCAGGCCTGCAATATAGCATTCAATGTGATTTCTGCCCTTAAAACGCTGCTTTGCGTCATATCCAGATTTTTCCCCCGGACTTTTGGCGTCTATCCCACTCCGCCATGCCCCCCCCCCCCCCCCATCCAGTGTGTTAGGCCCCTTGAAACATCTTTTCCATCACTTTTGTGACCAGCATAATTGTTTCTAGTTTTCAAAGTTCACCTCCTCATTGAAGTCTATTGCGGTTCGCCAAAGTTCGCGCAAATCGAACTTTGGCGAAGGTTCGGGCCATCTGGTGATATCAGCCTATGTTTGGTAAATGCTACAGTACAATTTGATGGTAATATCTGCACATTGTTGGTATTCGCTACTTGTCTTTGGCAATATCTATATTACCTTGTGTAGTTTTATTTAATAATAAAAGGAGGCATGGCTTGAGGGGTGTGGACTGTTAAGGGGTGAGGTTTAGTGCATCAAAGCTGATGTGTCTACAGGCTCCTGAGCTGTAAATCTGGCCCTGCAGGTGGTATGTATTAGCAGCATACTAACAGGCAGTCTAAGTTCTTGCCCCCTTTAGAGAAAATTGGCCTGAGGCCATTTTTTGCCACTGTCCTCACCATCACATTCGAGTAGGTATATTGTGTCAGAAGTATTATGCGTCGATAACAGAAGCAACACTGTCACGCAGCTGCTAATTGAGTGTCCCCCACTCAGCCATATGGGGAAACATATCTCATAGCAGGGGAAACCGACTTATTAGAGGTTCCATGAGGTCTTCCTGTTCAATGGTGCCTGGGACAGCAGTGGGATACACATATGCAAATCTCTTCCTGGCTCACTGAGAACAGATTTGTGTGCACGGCACCACCAAGCCCTTTCCATCATGCCTCAGGTTATAGTCAAGGAACATGGACAATTTCCTGGTGTTTTGGTCTGGAAGTCCGGAGGATCTTAATGACAACCAGTTCAATAGGAAATCACTGCAAACCTGGGTGAGGACACCTTCCTGTTCTTGGACCTCATAATCACCATTAACAACAACACATTGGTGACTAAAGGTTTCAGGAAAAGTACATCTACCAATTCTATCCTATGTAACAAGTTTCCATCTCTCCAGGGTTACCAATGAAGTCTGTACGAGCAGTCTTTATGCCTGCCTAGGAATAAGAGTGATGATGAGACTTTCCAGCAACAAGCAAACGATCGAAAAGAGCACCTGCAACATATGGGCTATGATCCCTGGCTAAGACCTCCCTGAAGAAGAGGTAAGAACCAATTGTAAGACACGAGAGGAAGAACAATGCCACTACCAACAAAAGGCAGACTTTTCACCTTTAACTACTCCCCTGGCCTATGGCCACTTATATTGTAAACACCAGGGCAACCTACTTTTGTCAGACTTAAAGTGAACCTCCGGACTAAAAATCTACTCAGCAGAACTGAAAAGGCTTGGGGTTTCTTTAACAGTTTCACAGCATCAGAACTTTGTTTTTCTTACCAAAGCATAATTTTTAGCTGCATTTTTAGCTAAACTCCGCCCCATCAAAGAAATCTGCCCGGGCGTTTTTTTCCTGATGCTGTGCAAAGCATGATGGGATTTCCTATGTTGTTCTTCAAGTTGCCTAGCAACTGGGAGGAGTGATCAGCACACAGGACAGTTGGAACTGTATCTCATGCTCCGTCACCTCCTTTCAACCAAAAAGATGGCTGCCATCAGGCAATCAAACAATTGCCTGTTCATTTAAAACAGGGTGGGTAAGAGATTATATTACTGATCTATTTTAATTAACATAACTAATGTAACTTAATAATGACAGTATGTTTGTTTAGGCTGGAGTTCCTCTTTAACTACTGTATATTTCCCCCGCTGTTGACTTTCACAAAGGCCCCTACAATAGTACAATAGGGGGACATACTGACTCACAGTTACTATAGATTGCCAAAAAGAATCCTGGTAATTATTGTTGTCTGACTAAGGAATATGCAATCAGATTCTGAAAAAAAGCACCATGCATATTGGGGAGGGCGTAGTATTAGAATTAAGGATGTCCTTTCCCACAGGAGCAAATTTGTGGTCTTCTACCTCCTGTGTCCCTGTAACAGATAATACATTGGCGAGACCATACGGGAACTTAATGGCCAATTGAAGTGAGAAGAATATGGAGGCTGCCATATTTATTTCCTTTTAAACAACATCAGTTTCCTGGCAGCCCTGGTGATCTATTTGGTTTCAGAAGTGTCTGACTAACACCAGAAACAAGCATGCAGATGATCTTGTCAGATCTGACAATGTCAAACACCTGATCTGTTGCATTCTTGTTCAAGGTCTATCAGCTGGTTAGCCAGGTATTTGGTATTGCTGATAAGGAAATAACCTTTCTAAGACCTGGATTGGTACATCTGTGGCGGCAGCCCCACACTGGGAAGTTCTCCCCACTTAACTCCTCACTCCCCTCCCCTTTTTCTCTCTCTTCCTGTCAATGTATAAGCAAGTGTTAAATTGCCTATGCTGCCATTCCCTTCCTTCTTTCTGATATGCTCCACGCTGCTCTCCAACTTCTGACACTTCTGCCTTCACAGTTTTGCTGTCACCTGCTTATCCCTGCAATCACGTCACTAATGGTCCTCAGATGTTCTCGCAATCGAATCCCTGCTGAACTTGGGGCGGCTAAAGATGCTTTTGGTCAGGGGGCGGCTGATGATAGTGGGCCTTGGGCGGTAAAAACTACAAATCCAGCCATGATCGTCTTGCCTTTGGGCTAGAGCATGCTGAGTGTGCCTTATGTTATATAGCAACATATGGTGCAGTCTGCAGCTCATGTAACATCAGGTGCGCTGGAATCTTTAGTCATTCTTGCCACATGTAACAAATGTAGCTTTATTTAAATCATTCAGGTTTGTGGTCATTCTTTCTTTCTATACTGGCCACTCAGAGTCCATGTCTGGATAAGGGATTAGTTAAAACTCCTTGGCAACTCTATACGGTTTTCAAATTTGTTTAACCACTTGCCGACCGCCCACTACCTATGGGTGTCGGCAAAGTGCCACCCCCAGGACCTCGTAACGCTGATCGGCGGCGGTACCTGGGGGACTGAATAGCTGCACGCGCATCCGCTGGCATTATGCTCCGCCCACCAGCGACGTCAATCTGACGGCCAATTAGCAGCGCCGGCGGGTTGTTAACCCCCGATCTGCCACTTACAAAGTGTATAGTACACTTTGTTAAAGAGAACCTGTACTGAGTAAAAATATTTAAAATAAACGCATGAGGTAACTTCAAATGAACATTGCATAGTTACCTTGCCATCAGTTACTCTCAGAAGCTCACCATTTTCTTCTGACAATATTCCCTTCCAGTTCTGACAATATTTTGTCAGATCTGAAATATATCAGTTGCTGTCAGTAAAATATCAGTTGCTGTCAGTTATAGCTGAGAGGAAAACTGATGTACCAGGTAATGTCCATGTTTCCCTATGGCTCAAGTGGGCGATGTTACAGTTTAACTGTGTGCTGACCAGAAAGCTGTTATGGGTAATGGCCATTTTCCAAATGGAGAACGGAAAATTCCCCTGATCACAGTGAACAAATAGGACACGGGACAGGAGAAAGACACTGAGGAGTGGACTACACGGAAGCTAAGTATGACTTGTGTATATTTATTTTGAATTTTTATTTTCAGTTCAGGTCTTCTTTAAGCTAACGAAGTGTATTATACAGGCTGCCTTCTGCCCTGGTGGTCCCAGTGTCCCCTGCCCCAGGCATGGTCGGAAAATTCAGCGGAATTATTAATTCCGTGATTCCGGTCGGAATTAATAATTCCGATTTTGTTAGTCGGAACTGAATTTCTCAAACGGAATTCCGCGGAAATTTATAATTCTCTCCTCCTCCTTCTCCTTCTCCTTCTCCTCCTCCTCCTCCTCCTCCCCATCCATCCATCCTCTTATATCATCCAGAAGGGAATTGCAGATTTTCAAAACAGCTTATATACCATAGCTGGGATTTGAACCCAGGACACAGTGTGTAGTAGCTAGTAGGTATCTGTCTTAACCTCTAGACCATGAACCACACTACATGGTAAAGCTATCCTAGCATAAACCATACTACCATTATGATCAATGCAATAGAAAAAGTAGTATAAATTAAGGATTGGTACTTTTTGAAAAGCATGCTTATATGCCATAGCTGGGATTTGAACCCCGTATGCAGTGTGTACTGTAGTAGCTAGTAGGTATCTGTCTTAACCTCTAGACCATGAACCACACTACATGGTAAAGCTGTCCTAGCATAAACCATACTACCATTATGATCAATTCAATAGAAAAAGTAGCATGATTAAGGATTGGTACTTTTTGAAAAGCATGCTTATATACCATAGCTGGGATTTGAACCCAGTATGCAGTGTGTAGTAGCTAGTAGGTATCTGTCTTAACCTCTAGACCGGGGGTGCTCAATAGGTCGATCGCGATCTACCGGTAGATCGCGACCACCTATTTGGTAGATCGCGGCCTCTTGGCCGCGTGTTGTTTGATACACCAGCCGCGCATTGGAACTAATCAGCCGCGGCTGTCAGAAAATGCTTCCCAGGCTCCCAGCACACGGAGGGGAGAGGCGCGGCTGACAGCACAGAGGTGTGGCTGAAGGGGAGAGGAGCCAATTGCGAGCTTCTCCTCTCTGATGGGCAGGAGTTGTGGCCACGCCCCCCCCAGGTCCCGCGGGTCTTACAATCACGCGCCGAGGCCGACACCTGACCGCCATCTTGTCTTGTGAGACGCGCCGGAGAGGCTTTGAGGTGGGCACATTACGTGGTGGGTCGGGTCGGTCGCTGTTGAGGTCGGGTCGGTCGCTGTTGAGGTCGAGTGGATTCTTACTGCGGGGTAGTGGTATGTGCAGGGGGAAGGGGATTTAGTGTTTTAATATTAGAAGCCATGTGCTGTGTGGGGGGGAGAACGATCGTTGGGGGGGGGGGGGGGGGGGGTTAGTGGGGGGTTAAGTGCTAGTGGGGTTAAGTTTATAAATGTGGGTACCTGTGTATCTGTGTGTGTGTGTGTGTGTGGGGGGGGGGGGGGATACTGTGTGCATCTGCTGCCAAATATACGGGGGTTGGGAGGGGGGCTTTCATGTCACACTGTGTGTGTGTGTGTGGGGGGAATACTGTGTGCATCTGCTGCCAAATATAGGCCCCTATACTTGGCTAAGCTACACTGAGGGCTCCTATACCTGGCTAAGCTACACTGAGAGCCCATATACCTGGCTAAGCTACACTGAGAGCCCATATACCTGGCTAAGCTACACTGAGGGCCCATATACCTGGCTAAGCTACACTGAGGGCCCCTATACTTGGCTAAGCTACACTGAGGGCCCATATACCTGGCTAAGCTACACTGAGAGCCCATATACCTGGCTAAGCTACACTGAGAGCCCATATACCTGGCTAAGCTACACTGAGGGCCCATATACCTGGCTAAGCTACACTGAGGGCCCCTATACTTGGCTAAGCTACACTGAGGGCCCATATACCTGGCTAAGCTACACTGAGTGCCCCTATACCTGGCTAAGCTACACTGAGGGCCCATATACCTGGCTAACCTACACTGGGGGCCCATATGCCTGGCTAACCTACACTGGGGGCCCATATACCTGGCTAAGCTACACTGAGTGCCCCTATACCTGGCTAAGCTACACTGAGGGCCCATATACCTGGCTAACCTACACTGAGGGCCCATATGCCTGGCTAACCTACACTGGGGGCCCATATGCCTGGCTAACCTACACTGGGGGCCCATATACCTGGCTAAGCTACACTGAGTGCCCCTATACCTGGCTAAGCTACACTGAGGGCCCATATACCTGGCTAAGCTACACTGAGGGCTCCTATACTTGGCTAAGCTACACTGAGGGCCCCTATACCTGGCTAAGCTACACTGAGTGCCCCTATACCTGGCTAAGCTACACTGAGGGCCCATATACCTGGCTAAGCTACACTGAGGGCCCCTATACTTGGCTAAGCTACACTGAGGGCCCCTATACCTAGCTAAGCTACACTGAGGGCCCATATACCTGGCTAAGCTACACTGAGGGCTCCTATACCTGGCTAAGCTACACTGAGGGCCCCTATACTTGGCTAAGCTACACTGAGGGCTCCTATACCTGGATAAGCTACACTGAGGGCCCCTATACTTGGCTAAGCTACACTGAGGGCCCCTATACCTGGCTAAGCTACACTGAGGGCTCCTATACCTGGCTAAGCTACACTGAGGGCCCCTATACTTGGCTAAGCTACACTGGGGCCCCTATACTTGGCTAAGCTACACTGAGGGCCCCTATACCTGGCTAAGCTACACTGAGGGCCCATATACCTGGCTAAGCTACACTGGGGGCCCCTATACCTGGCTAAGCTACACTGGGGGCCCCTATACCTGGCTATCCTACACTGGGGGCCCATATGCCTGGCTAACCTACACTGGGGCCCATATGCCTGGCTAACCTACACTGGGGCCCATATGCCTGGCTAACCTACACTGGGGGCTCCTATACTTGGCTAAGCTACACTGAGGGCTCCTATACCTGGCTAAGCTACACTGAGGGCCCCTATACCTGGCTAAGCTACACTGAGGGCCCCTATACCTGGCTAACCTACACTGGGGGCCCCTATACCTGGCTAACCTACACTGGGGGCCCATATGCCTGGCTAACCTACACTGGGGCCCATATGCCTGGCTAACCTACACTGAGGGCCCCTATACCTGGCTAACCTACACTGAGGGCCCCTATACCTGGCTAAGCTACACTGAGGGCCCCTATACCTGGCTAAGCTACACTGAGGGCCCCTATACCTGGATAAGCTACACTGGGGGCCCCTATACCTGGCTAACCTACACTGGGGCCCATATGCCTGGCTAACCTACACTGGGGCCCATATGCCTGGCTAACCTACACTGGGGCCCATATGCCTGGCTAACCTACACTGGGGGCCCATATGCCTGGCTAACCTACACTGAGGGCTCCTATACTTGGCTAAGCTACACTGAGGGCCCATATACCTGGCTAAGCTACACTGAGGGCTCCTATACCTGGCTAAGCTACACTGAGGGCCCCTATACTTGGCTAAGCTACACTGAGGGCCCCTATACTTGGCTAAGCTACACTGAGGGCTCCTATACTTGGCTAAGCTACACTGAGGGCCCCTATACTTGGCTAAGCTACACTGAGGGCCCCTATACCTGGCTAAGCTACACTGAGGGCCCCTATACCTGGCTAAGCTACACTGAGGGCCCCTATACTTGGCTAAGCTACACTGAGGGCCCCTATACCTGGCTAAGCTACACTGAGGGCTCCTATACCTGGCTAAGCTACACTGGGGGCCCCTATACCTGGATAAGCTACACTGGGGGCCCCTATACCTGGCTAACCTACACTGGGGGCCCATATGCCTGGCTAACCTACACTGGGGGCCCATATGCCTGGCTAACCTACACTGGGGGCCCATATGCCTGGCTAACCTACACTGGGGCCCATATGCCTGGCTAACCTACACTGGGGGCCCATATGCCTGGCTAACCTACACTGGGGGCCCATATGCCTGGCTAACCTACACTGGGGGCCCATATCCCTGGCTAACCTACACTGGGGGCCCATATACCTGGCTAACCTTGACTGGGGGCCCATATACCTGGCTAACCTATACTGAGGGCACGTAACCTATGCTGCAGGCACATACACCTGGCTAACCTACGTCGGGGGGGGGGCGTGCTTAGCATTTGGGACGTTGGTAGATCTCCTGGCCTCGGCAAATTTTAAAGTAGCTCGCGAGCCGAAAAAGTGTGGGCACCCCTGCTCTAGACCATGAACCACACTACATGGTAAAGCTGTCCTAGCATAAACCATACTACCATTATGAACAATTCAATAGAAAAAGTAGCATGATTAAGGATTGGTACTTTTTGAAAAGCATGCTTATATACCATAGCATATCTATTGAATTGATCATAATGGTAGTATGGTACATGCTAGGCCAGCTTTAGCATGTAGAGGTGGGACATGGTCCTTCAGCACCCAAGGCTGAGACAGCAAAGTGTGCCCCCCATCCCTCCCACCACAGCCATCACACACTGATTGCTATTACACTAAGAGGTGCCCCAGGGCCCCCAACCCCCCCCCAACACCGTAATCGCTACTTATCTGGCTTGCAGTCGCTGCCATGTATCACCTTTTCTTATTTCTTTCTGCTTCAAACACAATTGGGAATGCCGCCAACCTGATTGCATTTTGGGGGGTATCTGCCGCCAGCCTGATTGCATTTTGGGGGGGTATCTGCCTCCAACCTGATTGCATTTTGTGGGGATATCTGCCGCCAATCTGATTGCATTTTGTCGGAAAATCTGCTGCCATTTGACTACTTGATGAATTATCATGAGGCATGTAACTACTTGAATATTTTGCTCTGACGAAGGACGCCGTATAGCGTCTGAAATGCGTAAGCAATTGGCTGAAGGGGAGTGACGTCACCACCAATTAGAAACTGGGGGCCGGACTTCCTGCATCCCACGTGGAACGCGGAAACGTGTGCTCCAGGACCGGGTCAGCTGACCCCGCGCATCTTTTCCAATCCATTGCGCATAGACGCTGCTGGCCGGAGCTACCTGGATAGAGCGGTCCTGTGTAAATCATCTACGCTGAACTACACTCATCCTATACCGTACACTGTTTGTAGTGGATGTCTAGAGGAACTTGCAACATTATCTACCCGGAGGTGGTAAGATCCACACTGTGTTTGAACTGTACTAGAATCTCTTATTGATGCCAGCTTATTTAAAGCAATCTGAATCACTCAGTACAAGAAGGCAGGGGCGCCTCTAGCCATTTTGTCACTCCAGGCAAGAAAACCTGTGGTGCGCCCCCCCCCCCCCCGGTGCCCTGCCTCATGTAATGTGGCAGCGTTTCACCAGAAAATAATCATAATGCAGCAATGTTTCATCATAAAATAATCGTAATGCGGCAGCTTTTTACCAGAAAATAATCGTAATACGGCAGCATTTCACCCAAAAATTATCGTAATGCGCCAATGTCTCACCAGAAAGTAATCGTAATGCGCCAATGTCTCACCAGAAAGTAATCGTAATGCGCCAATGTCTCACCAGAAAGTTATCGTAATGCAGCAATGTCTCACCAGAAAGTAATCGTAATGCGCCAATGTCTCACCAGAAAGTAATCGTAATGCAGCTGTCACGGTCACTTACCTGTCTGGACGAGGCGGCTGGCACTTACGGATGCTGCAGGTGTCCTGGTGCATGCTGGTGGGTCCCTTACGGGTCCTGGCAGGGTGCACACTGGGCTCCGTGTGTGGCAGTGGAGACATCGGCGCTCGGCGACGCTGGTGTGATACTGTGCGCATGCGCGCCCGAAGGGCCGCCTGTTCATGCATCTTTTATGGGTTTGTGCATGCGTTTGTTCGGCGTGATTGCGTCTGGTTGTCCGCGTCATCGCGTACGGACGTATGAGTCATAGCGTGCGTCCGTCGCGTCATCGCGTGCACCGGATGCGTCATTGCGTGCAGACGTTCGCGTCTTCCCGCCAAACGGCCTATTTTAGTCTGGAGAATGCCATCATTCAGTGCTGTAGTATTGCAGCTAGTTTTGGTGTGTGTTCCCGTGCGTGATCTTTGTATCTGCCTGTTCCTGATCTCATGTTGCTGACCCTGGCCTGGCTGACTTCCCGACTTGCTACCGACTCCTGCTACGTACGACTGCCCGCTCTGTTGCCGACCTCTGCCTGTCTGAGTACCCGTCTGTTGCCGACCTCTGCCCGTCTGAGTACCCGTCTTGTTGCCGAACTTCTGCCTGTTCACGGATCCGCCTCAGTATCTGCTCCTGCTTGGAATCAAGTCCTGAAACCCGCCTGGAAGCTGAGTCCTTGCACCTCCAGACTCAGCACGTGGGAGCGCTTCAGTTCCTGTCTGGTGACACCATTGGATCTGCTAGCGCTCCTGCCCCGTACTAGCTGTGGAACCCTGTTCCCATTCCAGGGTACAAAGCTAGTAAGTGGCAAGAGTAGCTGCCCTCAGCACATCGGTCTCCAGCTCCCAAGGTACGTCACAAAAATACTACAGCCAAAGATGGAGACCGCTGAGGCAGCAAATGTACTGAGTACCTTATGCAAACAAGTTACCGCACTCACGGAGGCCATTAAAGAACTACAAGCTGGTCATGTGCAACTCGAAGGCCGGATTAATACCCTGCGTGCTGGGGAATCTCCGTCACCTCCTGCTTCGGCACCTCAAGTAGTTCCAGTACCTGCCTCTGCTCCAGTGGAACCGGTTCCTGTGATCCCTGCAGTAAACCCGGAACCTCGAGTACCTACACCAGAACGCTTCACAGGGGACCGTTCCAAATTCCGCTCCTTCCGCCATGCATGTCAACTCTACTTTGCACTGCAACCTCGCACCTTTTCTAACGAGGAAACAAAAGTAGGATTTATCATTTCCTTACTACAGGAAGAACCACAGTCATGGGCCCACAGGTTAATGGAGCAAAAACACCAGTGTTTAAGTTCTATGGAGCAATTCTTTACTTCTATGGCAGTGTTGTACGATGATCCCCAGCGTAGTGTTACAGCTGAACTTGCCATCCGCAACCTAAAACAAGGTCGTAAACCAGCGGAGGAATACACTACTGAATTCAAACGTTGGGCATCAGATACCGACTGGAATGAGTCAGCCCTGAAACATCAATATCGTCTGGGATTATCTGAGTATCTGAAAGATGAACTGGCTCGAGTGGGAGTACCCAGTACCTTGGACGAATTGATTACCACTGCCATTCAGATAGACCGACGCTTTCGGGAACGTCAACTGGAGAAATCAATGCCCTGCTCTGCCCGTACTTCTTGGCTTCCTGTAAATCAGTCACCATCTCCGATCTCTGCTTCCACTGATGATCAACCTGAGCCCATGCAACTTGGAGTCATGCGTGCCCCATTAACCAATGAAGAAAGAACCCGCAGGCGCCAGGGAAATCTATGCTTTTACTGCGGAAATCCGGGACATTTTCTGAGAAACTGTCCAGTTCGTCCAGCGGGTAAGGAGTATCTTCAGAAAGCTCAAACTCCACCCAAGTACACCCCATCCACGGCTCATACTTATTTTAATATCTCTATTCTCTTTCAGTTTCCCGGAAGAACCCTTAAGACTTCTGCTATAATAGACTCTGGAGCCTGCAGCTGCTTCATGGATAAAGTTTTCGCCACAACTCATCAAATACCAGTGCAATCCCAAAAAGAATTATTACACATACACCTAGCAGATGGGTCCACCATCAGCTCTGGACCTGTAAACACTGAGACCCTGCCATTACTTACCTCCACCTCCGCAGATCATCAAGAATGGCTCAAATTCGACCTAGTGTCTTCCCCAGTATATCCTATTATTTTAGGCCTACCTTGGCTCCGGGCTCACAATCCCGCTATCAACTGGGCCACAGAAGAAGTTAAGTTCACCTCCACCTACTGTAATAGTTGTTGTTTTCAGCAAGTCTCAGAAGCTTCTGGCCCGTTACTTTGTACCTCTACCTTGGCAGATGAAGTTCCAGTACAGTATCACGACTATCTTGATGTATTTGACAAGAAAGGAGCCGATCAACTTCCTCAACACCGACCGTACGATTGCCCAATTGACCTAATAGAAGGAGCTACCATACCTTTTGGAAGGATGTTTCCACTCTCCGATCCTGAACAGGAGGTACTAAAGCAATATATTCAGGAAAATCTGAGGAAAGGATTTATTAGGCCTTCAGTCTCTCCTGCTGGAGCTGGGATATTTTTTGTCCAGAAGAAAGACGGCACATTAAGACCATGTATTGATTATCGGGCCTTGAATAAAGTTACGATTAAGAATCGCTACCCCCTTCCACTTGTACCAGAACTATTTCAAAAGTTACGAGAAGCCACAATATTTACAAAGCTGGATCTTCGAGGGGCCTATAATTTAGTCAGGATGAGAGAAGGAGATGAGTGGAAAACGGCTTTCAGATCACGCAACGGACATTTTGAATATTTAGTAATGCCGTTTGGTCTGTGTAACGCTCCAGCCACTTTTCAACACTTCATTAACGATATACTCAGGGATTTCCTCGATCAATTCATCATTGTTTACTTAGATGATATTCTTATTTTTTCTACATCTCTGGAGACTCATCGTCATCAAGTTGGACAGGTACTCGTACGTCTACGGCTGCATAAGTTATACGTGAAAGTAGAAAAGTGTGAATTTGAAAAGGAGTCAATTCAGTTTCTGGGATTTATCATCTCCGCCAATGGACTTGTTATGGACCCTCAGAAGATTCAAGCCGTTCGTGATTGGCCAGCTCCAGACAATAAAAAGGCGGTACAAAGATTTATTGGTTTTGCCAATTTTTATCGAAGATTTATTAAGAATTTTTCTGCTACCATTCTTCCAATCACACGACTTACTCGTCAAAATCATCACTTCTCCTGGACTCAAGAAGCCCAAGTGGCCTTTGATGAATTAAAAAGACATTTCACCACAGCACCTGTACTAAAGCATCCTGATCCTGCCTTGCCCTTCATCTTGGAAGTGGACGCTTCTGAATCCGCAGTTGGGGCAATACTCTCTCAGAGACATGGAATCAAGGCCCTCCTTCACCCTATGTCTTTTTTTTCCAGGAAATTGTCTGAATCAGAAAGGAACTATGATGTCGGTGAAAGGGAGTTGTTAGCCATCAAAGATGCATTAGAAGAATGGCGTTATTTGTTGGAAGGTGCTTTGCATACTATACTCATATTTACAGATCACAGAAACCTGGAATATCTTAAAACAGCTAGAAGACTGAATCCCAGACAGGCCAGATGGGCTTTGTTTTTCTCAAGATTTTCATTCCATATTACATATAGACCTGGATCGAAGAATACTAAACCCCGATGCCCTTTCTCGTATGTTCCCGGATGATCAGCCTCAGGTCAGTCCAGATACAATATTGTCCAACAAGAACTTTTTGATCATGCAACCAGACATTGTAAAACAGTTACAACTAACACCAACAGATATCTCAGAGGAAGTCAAATCTAATCTTGTCCAGAAACAGGATCTTTGGTATCATAATGATAGAATCTTTGTACCTGAAGAAACACGAGTAAAGGTATTTCAACTCTGCCATGACCACCAACTAGCAGGACACTTCGGATTTTCTAAAACTTTGGATTTGCTCCGAAGATACTTTTGGTGGCCAGGACTCAGGAGGGATTGCAGGATGTATGTCTCAACCTGTACTGTTTGCAACCGCTCAAAAGGAACCCATCTCAAGTCTTGGGGTTTGTTGGAGCCTTTACCCATTCCTCCAAGACCATGGCACTCCATATCCATGGACTTTATCACCGAGTTACCTAAATCAAGTAATTGCAACACAATCTTTGTGGTGGTTGACAGACTTTCAAAGATGGCGCACTTTGTCCCAATGCAAGAGATTCCAACAGCACAAATAACCGCTTCAACTTTCATTAAGGAAATAGTCCGTCTTCATGGTGTACCAGCAGACATCACTTCGGATAGAGGTGCACAGTTTACTTCCAGGTTTTGGACGGCCCTCTGCAAGATGCTGAACATTAAACTTTGCCTTTCTTCAGCCTATCATCCACAAACCAACGGCCAAACAGAAGGGACTAACCAAACACTGGAACAGTATTTAAGATGTTTTTCCTCATGTTCACAGGACAATTGGGTTCAGCTGCTTCCAGTAGCAGAGTTTGCCTACAACAACTCCGTTCATTCCTCTACACAACAGTCTCCATTCTTCGCCAATTATGGTTTTCACCCATCATTTCTACCAAACTTGATTGCAGAGACTCCTGTTCCTGCTGCTGGAGAATTCATCAAATTATTACTTCAGAATCATACGGTTTTACAGAAGTCCATGGCACTAGCCCAAGCAACATTTAAGAAGAAGGCAGATGATCAAAGGAGAGGTGACTCTGATATGAATCCAGGGGACTTGGTCTGGTTATCATCAGTTAATCTCAAACTGTCTTGCCCGTCAAAGAAATTGGGATCAAAATTCATCGGTCCATTCCCCATCAAGAGGAAGATTGGCCAAGTGGCCTATGAGTTAGAGTTACCCAGTAATCTGAAAGTACACCCGGTATTCCATGTATCTCTATTGAAACCTGTTCTCAAGGATCCTTTTCCTGGCCGAATCATGGCCCCTCCTCCACCTGTCTTGATTAATGGAGAAGAGGAGTTTGAGGTGGAGACTATTATGGACTCCAGAAGAAGAGGGAGAGGCATTCAGTACCTAGTGAAGTGGAAGGATTATGGGCCAGAGAATAACACATGGGAACCAGCCTCAAACCTACATGCTGATCGCCTGATTAAGGAATTTCATCAAAGATGTCCTGGTAAACCAGCTCCAAGGGGGCATCCGGAGGCTGCCCCTTAGAGGGGGGGTATTGTCACGGTCACTTACCTGTCTGGACGAGGCGGCTGGCACTTACGGATGCTGCAGGTGTCCTGGTGCATGCTGGTGGGTCCCTTACGGGTCCTGGCAGGGTGCACACTGGGCTCCGTGTGTGGCAGTGGAGACATCGGCGCTCGGCGACGCTGGTGTGATACTGTGCGCATGCGCGCCCGAAGGGCCGCCTGTTCATGCATCTTTTATGGGTTTGTGCGTGCGTTTGTTCGGCGTGATTGCGTCTGGTTGTCCGCGTCATCGCGTACGGACGTACGCGTCATAGCGTGCGTCCGTCGCGTCATCGCGTGCACCGGATGCGTCATTGCGTGCAGACGTTCGCGTCTTCCCGCCAAACGGCCTATTTTAGTCTGGAGAATGCCATCATTCAGTGCTGTAGTATTGCAGCTAGTTTTGGTGTGTGTTCCCGTGCGTGATCTTTGTATCTTCCTGTTCCTGATCTCATGTTGCTGACCCTGGCCTGGCTGACTTCCCGACTTGCTACCGACTCCTGCTACGTACGACTGCCCGCTCTGTTGCCGACCTCTGCCTGTCTGAGTACCCGTCTGTTGCCGACCTCTGCCCGTCTGAGTACCCGTCTTGTTGCCGAACTTCTGCCTGTTCACGGATCCGCCTCAGTATCTGCTCCTGCTTGGAATCAAGTCCTGAAACCCGCCTGGAAGCTGAGTCCTTGCACCTCCAGACTCAGCACGCGGGAGCGCTTCAGTTCCTGTCTGGTGACACCATTGGATCTGCTAGTGCTCCTGCCCCGTACTAGCTGTGGAACCCTGTTCCCCTTTTCCAGGGTACAAAGCTAGTAAGTGGCAAGAGTAGCTGCCCTCAGCACATCGGTCTCCAGCTCCCAAGGTACGTCACAGCAGCAATGTCTCACCAGAAAGTAATCGTAATGCGCCAATGTCTCACTAGAAAGTAATCGTAATGCGGCAATGTCTCACCAGAAAATAATCGTAATGCGCCAATGTCTCACCAGAAAGTAATCGTAATGCAGCAATGTCTCACCAGAAAGTAATCGTAATGCAGCAATGTCTCACCAGAAAGTAATCGTAATGCGCCAATGTCTCACCAGAAAGTAATCGTAATGCGGCAATGTCTCACCAGAAAATAATCAAAGGAGGGAGGGAGATAGAGGATGGAGCATATGGGAAACATGTCCTGCAGGATAATCACAGGGCAGTCAGACAAAGAAACTTTGCAGTGAAAACACACACACACACACACACACATATACAGTACACACACACACACACACACACACACACACACACACACACACATATATACAGTACACACTACACACACGCACACACAGTACACACTACACACTACACACGCACAGTACACACTACACACACGCACGCACAGTACACACTACACACACGCACAGTACACACTACACACACGCACAGTACACATCACACACACGCACAGTACACACTATACACTACACACACGCACAGTACACACTACACACACGCACAGTACACACACTACACACACGTACAGTACACACTACACACACGCACAGTACACACTACACACACGCACAGTACACACTATACACTACACACACGCACAGTACACACTACACACACGCACAGTACACACTATACACTACACACACGCACAGTACACACTACACACACGCACAGTACACACACTACACGCACGCACAGTACACACTACACACACGCACAGTACACACTACACACACGCACAGTACACACTATACACTACACACACGCACAGTACACACTACACACACGCACAGTACACACTATACACTACACACACGCACACTATACACTACACACACGCACAGTACACACTACACACACGCACAGTACACACTACACACACGCACAGTACACACTACACACACGCACAGTACACACTACACACATGCACAGTACACACTATACACTACACACACGCACAGTACACACTACACACACGCACAGTACACACTACACACACGTACAGTACACACTACACACACGCACAGTACACACTACACACACGCACAGTACACACACACACACACACACACACACTTCCCCTTCCTCTGTAGTGAAAGGAGCAGAGACAGGATAGGAAGCACTGCAGATACCTCATACAGTGCTTCCGATCCTATCTCTGCTCCTTTCACTGGGATCAGTGAATAATGGCGCACAGCGCCTATGCATAAAAATGGCGCCGCATTAAAAAGATACGCTTATCGCTATTTATCGTTAGTACTGCATAATAATGGCGCACAGGGAAAAAAGAAGAAAAACGGCACACACTAACGTTATTTATCAATAGTGGCACACACTAACGTTATTTATCAATAGTGGCACACACTAACGTTATTTATCAATAGCGCCCTACATAAGCCAAACTGCAGACGTTATTTAACTGCAAAACGGGGAATGGATTTAATGTAACACTGTCAAGGTTAGGGTTAGGCACCACTGGGGGGGTCTTAAGGTTAGGCACCACCAGGGGGGTCTTAGGGTTAGGCACCACCAGGGGGGGTCTTAGGGTTAGGCACCACCAGGGGGATCTTAGGGGTAGGCATCACCAGGGGGGTCTTAGGGTTAGGCACCACTAGGGGGGTCTTAGGGTTAGGCAACACCAGGGGGGTCTTAGGGTTAGGCAACACCAGGAGGGTCTTAGGGTTAGGCACCACTGGGGGGGGGGTCTTAGGGTTAGGCACAACCAGGGGGGTCTTAGGGTTAGGCACCAACCAGGGGGGTCTTAGGGTTAGGCACCACGAGGGGGATCTTCGGGTTAGGCACCACCAGGGGGTGGTTAGGGTTAGGCACCACCAGGGGTTGGTTAGGGTTAGGCACCACCAGGGGGTGGTTAGGGTTAGGCACCACCAGGGGGGTTTAGGGATTAGGGATAGGTACAGAGAGGGTTCTGTGTGTTAACGGTAAATAACAATAAGGCTTTAACGTTAAATAACAATAAGGCTTTAACGTTAAATAGCGATAAGCGGCAAACGGATTAGCGGCAACACCGTACGCCATTATTCGCAGGCGCCATTTTCAGATGGATGTCCTTTCACTACAGAGGGGGGGTGGGATGGAGAGGGGGTTGGGAGGGGTGGGAAGGAGAGGGGGGTGGGAAGAAGAGGGGGTTGGGAGGGGGGTCACTAGCGCTGTGTGTGTCTGAAGATGTGAACAAGGCCTGCCTCACGAGGGTTGCTGGCGTGTTGGTAACACCGTCCTGCCTTGGGATCCTCCGCCTGCATACCGTCCGCCTCCACCCTCTACTGGCCTGGAGAGTGCTCTGTCCTCAGGTGCCTATTGGACTTACTATGGCACAGTCCACAACCTTCATTTTGGGCAGATCATTGCCACAACAGTAAGCTGCACGAACTTTCGATTGAGCAGCGCTCAGCAGCATCTGTGCACCTACAGCTTGAAATTGGACATTTGGTCACTCCCCAAGCCGTTTGCCTTACTAAGGGGTTGGGAGATCTGCAATATCTGCCAGCCAGGAGCTAACTGGACTCCATCTTGCTGCATCTGGATTGGGTACAGTATACCATCACGCTGTGCTCATGTGCATTTACGCTTACTTGCTCTTATTGCTAACCCCTTTCAAACTGACTCGGGCTTTGCCTGCCATCTGCAATGTACTGAACTGCTTGCTTTTGTGCTGCTTCATTCCGGATTGTGCATACTTAATTGGAACACTGACAGTTTGCCATTTATTATATAGGAGCATTCCCAGGCCCATGTTATTAGCAGAATCCGGGATCCCAGATCACATTAGGTGATCCTAGGTAGTGGGGTGGTTGTTATGGTTGGATGTATGCGGTATGAATGGGGTCTCATGGCAGTATGAATTGGTGTTTGTTTTAAACCTGTTGTATCATGACATTAATAAAATTTTTACTTTTTTCATTATATACAATTGGTTTCTACTGTGTGACGTATGCTCCCCAA
The DNA here is from genome assembly GCF_040937935.1 of Hyperolius riggenbachi. Classification (NCBI taxonomy): domain Eukaryota; kingdom Metazoa; phylum Chordata; class Amphibia; order Anura; family Hyperoliidae; genus Hyperolius; species Hyperolius riggenbachi. The sequence goes on from NC_090655.1 coordinate 155,456,761, forward strand.
AACCCCCTTTTCCTTTACTTTTACGTTTCTGCCTCACACACATGTTACTGCCAGTCCTCTGTACTCACAGGCTCTCCGTGCAGCTCCACTCCAGGTCAGAGGACGCTGGCTGCTCTGCTGTGCCTGTGTTCAGAACACTTCCAACATCCGGTCCCACTAACTTTCTCTCTCCTGCGAGGCTGCGCTGAGGCTCGCTTTCTGGCAGTGCCTGAGTCACAGCAGACACACACTCCTGAGGCTTTCCTGTTGGTCCTTCTGCCGACTGGAAGAGTGTCTGTGCGTGGGGAGGGAGACGCAGCCACATGTCTGGGGGAAGCTGCCAGTGTGCCACGCAGGGCCAAGGGGCAGGACGGGGCACGGTCTGGGCAGCAGGAGCCCGAACGCTCTGGTGACTCCTGGTTGACTGGCAGGGGGCGGAGTTAGAGGCAGCACCGCACTTGGTAAACATTGTACCATGCGGATGCTGCTATGGAGAAGGGGCCGGACTAAAGGAGGAGGAGTGGGAAGAGCAGTGTTGAACACTGCTTCTATTGGCCAGGAGCGGTAGGAGGGGGTGTGTGTAGAGGTGGCAATGGGGGCTTGCTGATGGCTCAGGCACCGGAGATGGTGCCAGCCGGAGAATAAATAAATATAATGAGTTGTTCTGCAGTGCACAGTAGTAGCGGCGGGTGGCCTCAGTCTCGCTGCAGCGCCTTCCCCAGCATGCCGCCTCAGGCCAAGGCTTGTCCTGCCTATGCCTTAAGGCGCCCCTGCAAGAAGGACATGAATTTTTAACTCCATCTGACAATTTATCTTGTTTTACACAGAGTTCAACAGTCATGGTGATATATACAGTTTTGAACAAGCTAAAACACGTCAGTTTGTCTCCTGGGGCTGAGGTGACAGTTGAATAGCAGTTTACATTTGAGCACTATTGGCGGTGAAATAATATTTCACCTGCTAATTTATTGCAGTGTGACTGTCTGTGTGAATGCTGTATGAAACAGGATCCTGGGCATTTCTGTGATTTGTATTTATTGCATAAACTGTATTTGTTTATTACTTAAACACCTATTTTTTTAGTTTACCTGGTCTGAAAAAGTACCTTTAGCGCACCTTAGTTATTATTATACAGTCTAGATTTCTGGTGGTTTGGGGATACCATCCTTTCTAGGGTTGCAGCTGCCTCTAACAACTACGCCTATCAAAAACCACTACCCATAGGCGCGAGAACCTATTTTTGATATTTACTTGAATATTTTATCTAAAATGTATCTAGTCGGACCTAATCTCTGTGAATAACACCGCTACTTATTTTGTGTTTTGCGCATGCCGCATGTGGGCATATTCCTATTGGAGACTGTCCTCAGAAGTGCTCACAATCTATTCCCTACCATAAAGTCATGCAAAATTCTAGAGTACATGTGTATGTGAGCCCAAAATGTGTGTGTGGGGGGAGGGGGGGGGAGGAGAGGGGGCAGGCCCCAGGCTGAAACTTCCTTGGTGGGCCCTAAGTGTCCCAGTCCGACCCTGCTGCTACCCATCAGATCAGACCCTAATCTGCCCCTTGTGGGCACCCAATTACCCACCCCCACACCCTCAGATCACCCTCAGAACCCCCAGATCACCTCACCAGTGCATTGCTTGCATCTATTCTCCCCTCTAATCACATCCTGATCACCTATCAATCACCCCGTCACCCCCTGGCACACCTACCCATCACATCAGGCCCTAATTTGCCCCGTGTGTGCTCCTAATCACTCGGCCAAACCCTCAATTCCCCCTCAGACCCCCTTCCAATCACCTCCACAGTGCATTAATTGCATCTATTCTCCCCTCTAATCACCCCGAGACACCCATCAATCACCTCCTGTCACCCCCTAGCACTCCTATCCATCAGATCAGGCCCTAATCTGCCCACTGCGGGCTTCTGATCACCCTGCCAAACCCTCGTCCACCCCACCGCAGTGACAGAATTTTTTCTCTGATCGCTGCTGGTCTTTACGACTTAATTGTGACTGAGACCAACCGTTATGCCACACAATACGCAACAGCCAATCCAAAAAGCTACCATGCCCAGCCTTTTCGGTGGAAACCACTCCAAGTATCTGAACGTAACATTTTTTGGGGTCTTCTCCTTAGCATGGGTCTAGTCAAAAATAATGTTTTGCGGTCTTATTGGTCTCTGCACCCAATACATCCCATGCCCATGTTCTCTGCTGCCATGTCCAGGTCTTGATTTGAGAACATCCTGCGCTTCCTGCACTTCAGTGCCAATACAACCACAACCTTTGTGACAAAAAACAAAAATCAATTTCCGCTAACTTGTGACAAAAAAAAATCTTTTATGAACTCACCATACTCCTAATGGAATACCTTGGGGTGTCTTCTTTCTAAAATGGGGTCACTTGTGGGGTTCCTATACTGCCCTGGCATTTTAGGGCCCTAAACCGCGAGGAGAAGTCTAGAAACCACATGCTGCAAAATGACCTGTAAAATCCTAAAGGTACTCATAGGACTTTGGGCCCCTTAGCGCACCTAGGCTGCAAAAAAAAGTGTCACACGTGGTATCGCCGTACTCAGGAGAAATCATATAATGTGTTTTGGGGTGATTTTTTACACATACCCATGCTGGGTGGGAGAAATATCTCTGTAAATGGACAATTGTGTGTAAAAAAAATAAAAAAAAAAATCTAATTTATAGAGATATTTCTCCCACCCCCAGCGTGGGTATGTGTAAAAGACCAAAATTACTTACGGTAACGTCTTTTCCAGTAGTCGCAAAGACCGCACCCCTAATCCGACCAGCGGACAGGAAGCTGCAAAAGATTAAATTTGCATAACAGGCGGCCACTACTATATAAGGTCATCATCAGGAAATACCTTCAGTTTTATACAAAAGAGACGGACACCATATGATGCTTACTATAATCTTTTTAATTAAATCATTTTTTATTTTCATTTTTTAACCACACAGGGTGGGTTGTAGGGGTGCCGTCTTTGCGACTACTAGAAAAGATATTACCGTAAGTAATTTTGGTCTTAGGAGACGATATACACAATATATACATGCAGGGAGGGACAACAGCCTGCAGAACTTTCCTGTCAAAGGACAAATCAGCGTTCGCAAAAACATTAAGTCTGTAATGCTTTACAAAAGTGTTCTGGCTGGACCAGGTTGCCGCCCTGCATATCTGTTCAATTGAAGCTCCTTCCCTCTCTGCCCATGAAGTTGATATAGCCCTTGTAGAATGAGCTCTTACTGCATTATTCACAAAGATTTAGATTAGAATTAGCACACAATTTGCATCTGCTTTGCATTCAGGGCGTGTATTTAGTCCATAGGGGCTGTGCATTGCCCCTGTAGGTTTGCAAGCGAATGCATCCATGAGCGCGGTCATCAGTCTGTATGACTGATATTGTTAAAGTCTGTAGTAACGTGATCCAAGGTCTTTTTGTCCAGAATGGTGCAATCAGAATTATTTGCGTTTGATCTCGTATAATCTTGTTCAAGACCCTTGTCAACAGAGGTATTAGTGGAAACGCATACATCAGTTGAGACCCCCAGTTCACTGAAAACGCATCCACTGCCCAAGGATTGTCCTGTGGATGTAGAGAACAGAACCTCTGATACTTCACATTTGCTCTCCTGGCGAATAAGTCTGTCTCTGGACAACCCCACAGAGCTGTTATCTGCTGAAGTACCTCTGGATTGAGTGTCCACTCATTCTGATCCAGCACAGTTCGACTCAAGAAGTCAGCCATCTGATTTGAAGTCCCTTTCAAGTGAACTGCTTTCAATGATTTTAGATTTGCTTCTGCCCAGTTCAGAATTTGTGAGGACTGGTACCACAAGAGATGACTTCTTGTTCCTCCCTGTCGATTTATATATGCCACTACACTGCTGTTGTCTGATCTTATAAGAACATGTTGGCCCCTGATGTGGCTGCTGAAAAACAGTAAGGCCTGTCATACTGCTTCGAGTTCTCTGCTGTTGGATGATCTTGATCTCATCCTGTTTGACCATTGACCCTGTGCTGGGAGAAGGTCCAGGGGGGGCTCCCCATCCCCAAGTACTGGCATCTGTTGTTTTCGTCCTTTGAGTTGGGTACTGCCAAAGACGACCAAAGATGCTCCTGATCCTGCCACCATATTAATGATACCTTGATATTGTGCAGAATTAACACACTCCTGTCTAAAGAACTTGTCCGTCTGTTCCAGTTCTTTAGAATCCACATCTGTAGTTCTCTCGAGTGGAATTGCCTCCACTGCACTGCAGGGAATGAAGCTGTTAAATGTCCTAGTATCGCCATGGCTTTTCTCAGTGAGACTGTCTTTGTTTTCTGAAAAGAAAACAGCATTTAGAATCGTAGTAATTTTTCGATCAGGCAGAAAAACTTTTTCATTAACAGTAACAATGTTGAACCCCAGGAACTCCATAGTCTGACAAGGAGTCAAGGAGGACTTGTCCCAGTTGATGAGCTACCCCAAAGATTGAAGGAATGACAGACATGACTCCAGCTGAAAACACACTGAACCTGCTCAAGCACTCCAAATCAGAAAATCATCCAAATAAGCAATAACATTAATGGATCTCAGTCGTAATACTGCTAATACGTCTGCCATGACCTTGGCAAACAACCATGGTGCTGAGGATAATCCGAAAGGAAGAGCATTAAATTGAAAATGTCTTACCTCTCCGTCTAGTAGGATTGCAAATCTGAGGAACTGCTGGGAGGAGAAGTGGATAGGTATGTACAGGTAAGCATCTTTCAGATCCAGGGAGGCTAGAAAACAGTCCTTCTGTAAGAAATGAATCACATACAGAATATTGTCCATCCTGAACTTTCGGTATCTTATTGTCTTGTTCAGACTCTTTAGGTTGAGAATGAACCGAAAGTCTCCTTGGGGCTTCTTTACAATAAATACTGGGGAGTAGAAGCCCAGGCCCCTCTGACATGTAGGAACCTCCCGAATTACTTTTTTTGTGAAGCAGTGACCTGACTTCGTTCTGAAGAGCAAGCGTTTTTATCTGACCTGGAGGCAGAGGTGTGAGAAAGAACTTTTGAGGGGGTAATACATCAAATTCTATTTTGTATCCTTCCAGGACAATATGCAGAAGCCATGGATTTGCAAAGTGCTGTTGCCATATTTCGAGGAAGTGGGCTATTCCCCCCCACCCACCGGGAGCCTGCCGTCATTGTTTCCCTGGCCCGTTAGCGGGAGAGGTATTGGGCTTTTTTCTGATTTCTGTAAAGGGCCCATGTCTTTTTAGTAGAGGGTCTAGCACTTTAATCTGTTTTTGGGGGCCACGAAAGGACCGCGTAAATTGAAAGGATCTTCTCTTAGTGGGAAAGTTCTTTTTAGTATCAGCGGTTCCGTCTAAGGTTTCGTCTAGCTTACAAGGAATGCCACATAACTTGGACTTAGAAGAATCATCACCGCCCCATGTCTTTACCAAGACTCCTCTTCTGGTGGAATTTACTAATGCAGTCAGTTTAACAGTGTCATCAGCAGCATCAGTAAGATAGTTAGCAGCATTAAATAGATTGGGAAAATCATTAAGTATTTCCTCCCTTGGTACCCCTGAGGCAATTTTGGACTGGACCTGTAAAAGCCATGTTCTTTAAGATCTACCCACTGCGGTTGAAGCGACTGCAGGCTTAAAGAGACACTGAAGCGAAAAAAAAATGATGATATTATGATTTGTATGTGTAGTACAGCTAAGAAAAAAAACATTAAGATCAGTGTCAGGAACTTACCTCGGGGGTCCCGCGATGCTGCCGTGTCCGCCGGGAGTCACGCGGACTCTGGCACTTCCGGGTCCGCACGCATCCAGGAAATGAGCGAGGACGGACGCATAGAGTCCTATACGCTCAGAAAGCGTACCTTGTAGGTCAGCTGACACTGCCAGTCAGCTGACATTCTAGAGGGCTGCTATTGGTGTGGTTGTGTCAGCTGGAGATACAGCTGACACTTAGGCAGGGAATATTGCTGCCTGTCGATTGGTTGCTGTGAGAGTGGCCGGCCACTGATTGGGTGAGTGAATGTATTTGAACTCTGCTTCCTCACTACCACATTGCCCGTGATAGCTTTAGCGTATGCTTGCTGGGTGTGATTTATTGCTGTGGATATTCTGTGTACTAAATTGCCTGGAAAACGACTACTCTCCTTGATTGCCGCCTGAACTGACCCTTGCCTGGAATATTACTACTGTTTGACCGCCACCTGTACCGACCTCTGCCCGGAATCTGACTCTGATATCGTTTGCTCCTTCTGTACCTCGATACTTCTGATCTTCTGTGTATGACCTTGGATTGTTTCTGGACTGTGTTACCTCATATCCGTGTTTGGCCTGGAGGAATATTCGCTCACCCTGCATTCACCCCAATACTTTGCACACTTAAAGACCTGGGTGTAACCGAAGTCGGGTAGGTGTTGTCTCCTCACCTCCTGTTCAAGCGGGGACGCGCCACATAGGGTGAAGCGTGTGGTGATAGATTGGGGCATTGGGGCTGATTCGTGAGTGAATACTCTGACAGGTCTTACAATCAGATACATCAGTCTAATTGTTTCCAGTACAGGAAGAGTTGAGAAACTCCAGTTGTTACCTCTATGCAAAAAAGCTATTAAAGCGGATCCGAGATGAAAAACTAACAAAAACAAGTAACTTGTCTATATATCTTATGTAAAGTTTAGATAGTTTACACAGCAAATCTAGCTGCAAACAGTTTTAATAGAATATGATTATTTATTCCTGTGATACAATGACAGCGGCCATGTTGTTTGTACACATTACACAGAGGCAGGCTTATCTGTATCTTGAGCCATCAGCCTAATCCCCTCTCCTCCTCCCTCCTCCCCTCTGCCTCTGAAATCTCTGGCTCGTAACACCTCCCCCTCCTCCTGCCCAGACTGAGCTCCCATGAGCCCTTGTTACTGCCTTGGCTCTCTGATACCCTGTGGGCGTGGCTTTTTTAGTTTATAGGGAATTAGAGTAATAAAACAAAAACAAAAAAGTGTTTGGCTTGAGGAATGACCTATAAACAATAGGAAAGGAACACAATTATGCAATGTGTAAAAGTTCACCTCGGATCCACTTTAAAGAGACTCCGTAACAAAAATTGCATCCTGTTTTTTATCATCCTACAAGTTCCAAAAGCTATTCTAATGTGTTCTGGCTTACTGCAGCACTTTGTACTATCACAGTCTCTGTAATAAATCAATGTATCTTTCCCTTGTCAGACTTGTCAGCCTGTGTCTGGAAGGCTGCCAAGTTCTTCAGTGTTGTGGTTCTGCTATGAACTCCCCCCTCAGGGGGGGAAGAAACACACAAATGATCTCTTGAGATTCAAAAGGAAGGCTGTATACAGCCTGCTTGTGTATGGATGTATTTTCTATGTGTGGACATACTGTACATCAACCTACTTCCTGTTTTGGTGGCCATTTTGTTTGTTTATAAACAGACTTTTTAAAACTGTTTTTAACCACTTTTAATGCGGCGGGGAGCGGCGAAATTGTGACAGAGGGGAATAGGAGATGTCCCCTAACGCACTGGTATGTTTACTTTGGTGCGATTTTAACAATACAGATTCTCTTTAAGCTCTCCAACTAACTTAGTGGTGGAGAGGGCTGTTATCTGACTTTTATTATCTCAACTGTAATTGAACTGTTTACTTTTCCTCTGCTGGAGGAGAGTTCATTACTTCACAGACTGCTCTGAAAGACTCATTTTGAATGCTGAGTGTTGTGTAATCTGCACATATTATAGAGTGATGCAATGTTAGAAAAAACACTATATACCTGAAAATAAAAATTTGAGAATATTTTCTTTGCTGCTAATCTTCTAGTAATTATTCATAGTACACAACCAATTAATTATATCATATATTTTTTTTTCGCTTCAGTGTCTCTTTAAAGGTCAAAGAAGAGGATTCCCATGCTCTACGTAGAATATTGTCCATTTTCTTGTCAATGGGATCCTTAAGAATTCCAAAACCCTCAAACAATAAGTCAATCTTCCTTGACACTCTGGATAATGATGGATCTAGCTTAGGCGGGGGCCCCAAAAAAAACTGATCCTCAGGACTAAAAGGATAACGTCTGGACATAGTTCTAGGTCAAAAAGCCCTCTTCTCAGGATTATCCCATTCTTTCTTAATCATGCCCTTCAAAGTAGAATGAACAGGGGTAAAACGAGACTGGGGGTCCACCAAGCCCTCATACATCTGATCCAGAGCTGTCAAGGATCTCTGCTCAGTCTTTATACCCATTGTATTATGCATGGCAGAAAGAAAGTCCTTCATTAATTCAGGAGAGAAAGCAAACTTTTGTGATCTGTCTCCTTTATCTACTGTTTCTTCCCCAGAAATCTCTTCAAAGGAGGAGATCTCTCCATCTGATAAGTCTGATTCAATCAGATCTTCTCCCTGCCTCTTCCTTTTAGGGGGCAGGGGAATTGGCAAAACACCCTGAGAGCCTGTCGGAGATTCAGGACCCGGATGAACTCCAGATGATAGAGCACCAGGAGGATTTGCATCAGGTACAATAAGAACAGAAGGTGTATTAGAGGTAGAAGCAGTACTCATAGCAGAATCTTTGATTTCCTTAATGGCTGTAGACATCTCAGCCCGCATCCAGCCCATTAAGTCTTTAAACACAGCAGGTGACTCATTCTTTGCCACCTTATCTGTACAATACTGGCATAAATTTCCAGAGGAAGTAGATGAAATACGATTGTGGCAAATAGCACGTTTCTTTTCAACTTTACTCTCTGCGCCTCTGTCTTGACTGGACTGAGCCCCTGGCTTATCCATCTTGTCAGACTTTTTAGGCTACAATAAAAAAACAAGAAAACTTCTATTAGCCTAAGAATCCCCTCCACAAACCACATTAAACATATATGAAACCTAGCTAAGCAGAGTGCCCCACAAACTACTTGCCAGAGAGGATTCGGAGACAGACTCAACAGATCGCGCTGAAGAGGGTCCTGAAGCATCCTCCATGATCTCAGCCAACATCTGAGACATGGACTAATAGTGGCTTAAATACCTGATGTGATTTGCATAATCCTGCACAGCTGCATCTCACCGCCGCGGCCCCTGCTGCTAATAATACACGCTGTACTTCCTGGAGTCACGTGGGACGCCTGTGAGTGACGACTTCCGGTTGAAGCGCCGGAACTTCCCATAGCGTGCATTTCAACCGCCCACAAATGACCACATTTTGGAAAGTAAACACCCCAAAAGTATTCAGAGAGGGGCATGGTGAGTCCATGGCAGATTTCATTTTTTTTTGTCACAAGTTAGCAGAAATGGAAACTTTTTTCATTTTTTTTTTTGTCACAAAGTATCATTTTCTGCTAACTTGTGACAAAAAATGAAATCTTCTATGAACTCACCATGCCTCTTAGTGAATACTTTTGGGTGTCTTCTTTCCAAAATGGGGTCATTTGTGGGGTATTTATACTATCCTGGAATTCTAGCACCTCATGAAACATGACAGGTGCTCAGAAAAGTCAGAGATGCTGCAAAATGGGAAAAACATTTTTTGGCACTATAGTTTGTAAATGCTATAACTTTTACCCAAACCAATAAATATACTCTTATTGGATTTTTTTTTTATCAAAGACATGTAGCACAATACATTTGGACAAAAATGTATATAGAAATTTTACTTTATTTGAAAAAGGTCAGCACAGAAATTTAAAAAAAAAAATCATTTTTTTTGACAAAATGCATGTCTTTTTTGATGAATATAATAAAAACTAAAAATCACAGCAGCAATCAAATAGCACCAAAAGAAAGCTGTATTAGTGACAAGAAAAGGAGGCAAAATTCATTTAGGTGGTAGGTTGTATGACTGAGCAATAAACAGTTAAAGCTGCAGTGGTCTGAATGAAAAAAAGTGTCTGGTCCTTAAGGGGTTTTAAGACTGCAGTCCTTAAAGGGAAGGTTCAAGCAAAATAAAAAAATTAGTTTCACTTACCTGGGGCTTCTGCCAGCCCCATGCAGCCATCCTGTGCCCTCGTAGTCACTCACTGCTGCTCCAGTCCCCCGCTGGCAGCTTGCCGACCGCATTGCGTACATTTTTACGCATTCCCGCTAGTGCAGGAACATTAACACATAAATGTTTACGCGTTAGTGGTTCAATGCGTAAACATTTACGCATTGAACCAGTAACGCGTAAAAATTTATGTGTTAATGTTCCTGCACTAGCGGGAATGCGTAAAAATGTACGCAATGCGTCTCGCCGACCACTGAGGTCGGCAAGCTGCCAGCGGGGGACTGGGGCAGCAGTGAGCAGTGGTGCTCAGCAGAGCTCGAATATTCGAGTAGCTCGAATATTCAAGCTCTTTTTCAGCTATTCGAGCTCGGTATTCGAGCTCCGAATAGCTGCAGCTATTCGAATGGGCTATTCGCGTACACTCGAATAGCCCATTCACTATTCGAGCTATTCGAGCAAACGGCGCTATTCGAGCTCGGTACCGAGCTCGAATAGCGTCATAGCCCAGATTGATGTCCTTAGAGCCAATCAGAGGGCTCCCAGGCCCTCTGACGGCAGCCAATCACAGAGGGGGACCCTGGCCAGCCCCTACCCTATAAATAGCGGCCGCCATGTTACGTTTCTCCGTCCTTGCCTGAGACTTGCATAGAGAGAGAGTTGCTCCTTTGTGCTTTGGCTTAGCAAGAGCTTTATTGTGGTCATTTACCTAGCGTTTTTGCTCACATACACCTCCTATACACACCTATATTGTTGTTAGTTAGTTAGACATTGTATTTTAGTTAGTAGCTTTTGTGTTACATAGAGACAGGCCAGCTGCTGCAGGCTTACAGCTTTAGGCCTCAGGGCCTGCCTGTGTGGGCAGCTGTCCTCCTGTCCTCTGTTTATTTCTCTCTATTCTATACCAGTATTTCTGCTGTCCTTTACTACTGATTGTATTAGTATTGTAGTTATATACTGTAACTGTACTAGGACACTCACTGTCACTGTTCATAGGCTACTAGCTGCTCCTGCGTGTGTGCACTCACTGTCTGTGTACACACTACACACACTCTATTTCCAAGTTCTGATAACTGATTGATTATTGTAATTGAATATTGTAATTAGTTAGTTGTACTCACTGTTACTACTTACTGTACTAGGAGTCTCGGACACTCAGTCACTGTTCATAGGCTACTAGCTCCTGCGTGTGTGCACTCACTGTCTGTGTACACACTACACACACACTATTTCCTTCTGATAACTGATTGATTATTGTAATTAGTTAGTTGTACTTACTGTTACTACTTACTGTACTAGGAGTCTAGGACACTCAGTCACTGTTCATAGGCTACTAGCTCCTGCGTGTGTGCACTCACTGTCTGTGTACACACTACACACACTCTATTTCCTTCTGATAACTGATTGATTATTGTAATTAGTTAGTTGTACTTACTGACTGTTACTACTTACTTACTTACTGTACTAGGGACACTCACTCAGTCACTGTTCATAGGCTAGCTCCTGCGCGTGTTTGCGCGTGCGTGCACTCACTGTCTGTAGTGTACACACACTAAATTTACTTGTGATTACTACTGATTATTGTAAGTTGTAACTGCTAGTTGTACTTCCTGACTGTTACTACTTACTTACTGTACTAGGGACACTCACTCAGTCACCTCACCCACCAACCCACTCCATTAAAGTACCCCACTTTTCACCCGCCCTTTTAAAAAACTTTTGTCTATACGCCCAAAACATCGAAGATGTCTGGAAGTGGCAGCCAGCGCGGTTTGGGCAAGGGGAAGGGCAGCAAGGGAATCAGGAGGAGAGGGAGCAGCATTGTGGCAAGCCGCGGGCGCGGGCGCGCCACCATGCACAGTTCCGCAGCAGCAGCGTCAGTGGCTAACATTCCTCCCATAGCCACTGGCCGTGGACGCCTTGGGCGCCGCCCAGCAGGAGCATCTGCAACTCACGCTGCAGAGACACAGCAGCAGCAGCGTGTAGCAGCAGCGTGTAGCACCTGCTCCGATTTTCCTCCAGCCGGGTCGGAAACGTCCCATTGAGGAAAAGCATGCAGACACTGTGGTGCAACTCATGACGGAGGATGAGCAGCCCGCCATCAGCTCTGCATCTGAGGCCTCCACCCTCACCACCACCACCACCACCCCTGTTCGCAGCAGCCGCCCAGCAGGGTCTGGGGAGGAGGCCAGTTCACCGTCACTCGCCGACCTGTCATTCAGCAGTCTTTTGACCCCAGGCATCATGAGTATCTTGAGGAGGAGATGCTGATGGGCACTTTGGGGGATGAGGGATTGGACAGCAAGACTGTGGCGACAGTCAAGCAGCCCATCCATGCATCAGGAGAGGAGTTTGGGGGGTCCTCATCCCAGCAGGACATGTTTCAGGAGGGGGAGGATGTTGATGACCCGGTGACAGACAGAGACTGGGTGCCACCACCTCCAGGGGATGTCGTCCTCAGCAGCTCTGAGGAGGAGGAGGAGGATGCTCTTGTGGGCCTTGCAAGGAGGCACATCATTGCAAGCATTGGCAGCAGCAGTAGGCAGGTCCCACAGCCTGCTGGTGTCTCAGGCTCAGCAGCAGCAGCAGCAGCATCTGCCAGTACCACCACCAGCCGCACCCAAGCCCCCCCCCAAACCACCACAGGGAGACAGGCAGCAGCGCTTCCATGCCGTAGGGGGATGTTTCTGTCACCAATCTGGCGCTTTTTCACCATGCCCACAGTGTACAGCAAGTACGCCACTTGCAACCACTGTCAGCGGAAGTTGAGCAGAGGTGCAGACCCCTTAAAGTTCTGCACCAGCTCGCTCATCAACCACCTTGCTGCGAAACATTTCCACCAGCATCAGGAGTTCCAGAGGCTGAAGGCATCTGGTGCTGGCAGTGGCACCACACCCATCACTGCACAGCCTTCAGCAGCAGCAGCAACAGCAGCCACCCGCCCTCCTGCTCCTCCAGCAGCACCAGCAGGAGTGCGGAAACGCACTGCTCCTCCCCCCTCTGCAACTCCTGCCGCCGACACTGAGGCCTGTTCTGGCAGCCAGTCCTCAGTGGCCTCCTCCGCTGTGTCTGCTGATTCCCGTGCCAGCAAAAGGCCACGCCAGAGCCTTTTGAGCGAGTCCTTCCAGGGGGTGGTTAGGGCTCTGCCTCCCAGCAGCCGTCGCGTGCGGCAGCTGAACGGCTTGCTGGCACGGGCCATGTGCTCCCAACTCCTGCCGTACACGCTCGTGCAGGAGGGGAGCGACATTCGTGCGCTGCTTGCTTGCGCAGCCCCAGACTGGCAGCTCCCCAGCAGACACTTTTTCTCCCGCAAGGCCATTCCTGCACTGCACCGCTTTGTGATGGCCAATGTGGAGCGAGGGCTGGAGCACGCGGTTGGTGAAAGGATCCACGTCACCATGGACTCCTGGAGCAGCCGCTTCGGGACAGGCCGCTACCTGTCCTTCACTGTCCACTGGGTCAGCTTGGTGGAAGGGGGTGAGGATGGGAGAGCAGCAGCGGGCACAGCAGCAGCAGCAACACAGTGGGTGGTGCCACCCCGCAGGGTCAGGGGAACTGCAGCAGGTTCCTCCGATCCTCTGCCATCCTCCGGCACACCTGGCCAAACCCCCCGCCTCAGCAGCAGCGTGAAGGCCCGCCACTGCCAAGCGCTGCTGCACTTGGTCAGCCTTGGGAAGACCAAGCTGACGGCAACCCATGTGTTGGCCAAACTCCAGGAGCAGGAGAGGATTTGGCTGACCCCCAGAGGCCTCAGAGTCGGAGAGGTGGTGGCCGACAATGGGGCCAATCTGGTTGCCGCAATAGACAGGGGAAACCTGACCCACATCCCCTGTCTTGCCCACGTGCTGAACCTGGTGGTGCAGAAGTTCTTGCGCACCTACCAGGGGATGGGCGAACTGCTGGAAACGGCAAGGAACGTTGTGCGTCACTTCCGGCGCTCGGCTGCAGCCTGTGCGAGCCTGGAAGACGTGCAAAAGGAGCTGGATCTGCCACGCCATCGGCTGATCCTTGACGTTCCGACTCGCTGGAACTCCACCCTGGCGATGTTGGAGCGTCTGGTTGAACAGAAGCGCGCTGTCAAACAGTACCTTGCCCTGGCCACTGTTTCCGCCGCTCAGAGAAGGGACAAGACCAGCAACATCCCGTCCATCGTCCCCGATGATGACTGGAGGCACATGCAGCAGGTGTGCTTAGTGCTGGCTCCCTTTCTGCAGGCCACTAACATGGTGAGCAGGGACCATGCTATGGTCTGCGAGTGGGTGCCCCTGGTTTGTCTGCTGAACAGGGCCCTCGATGCTTTGCTGGAACAGGGAGCGGCAGCCTTGGACCAGCAGGAGCGGCAAGCAGCTGCACAGTCCACCTCTGAGGGGGAGGAGGAGGAGGACTTGGTGGAGGTCCCTGACCTTGCTGCTGATGAGGGGGATCAGCACAGTGCAGCTGAGTTGGTGCGGGGGTGGAGAGAGGATGAGGCTGACGAGTCAGAGGAGGAGGATGAGGACAGCAGCACTGCCGTCGATGTGCCAGCAGACGTGGCCCGCCTCTTCCCAATGGCAGCGCACATGCTGACGTGCCTGCGCAGAGACCCCAGGGTGATCCAGATGAAGCAGAGGGAGGACATCTGGATCAGCATGATGTTGGACCCACGCCTCAAGGGGAAGTTGAGCCAGTTCCTGCCGCCTGCAGGAGGAGACCCAGCGCAACAAATAAGGAGCTTGCAGCAGGCCCTTGTTGAGCGCTTGGAGGAAGCCTCCTCCCAGCCTTCCACCCCCACTGTCCAGCAGCCAGCACAGAGGCAGCAGCAGGTGCCTGCATCCAGCAGCAAGCGCCCCACAGACCTGCTGTCTCTCAGCCACGAGCTCTACAGGACTGTAGAGGCTCCGGCAGCAGTGACTAGAGAGGAGGTGCATGCAGCAGCATCCTCCACCGGTCACAGCCAGCGCCTGACCCGCATGGTGGCTGACTACATGGGGTCCTACAGCGGGCTTGACAGCGATGCCCCTGTTGATCCCATGGAGTATTGGGTCAAGCGCCTGGAGATCTGGAGCGAGCTGGCGCAGTACGCCCTGGAAGTGCTGTCCTGCCCCCCTTCCAGCGTGCTGTCCGAGCGCTGCTTCAGTGCAGCTGGTGGTGTGGTCACAGAGAAACGCTCACGTCTGTCTCACAAGTCTGTGGACAGACTGACGTTTCTCAAGATGAACCAGGCGTGGGTGGAAGGCGAGTTCCTGGCCCCTGTTGTCGGCGAGAGGGGGACATGAACTGGCTAAGAACCATCGTTAATGTGCCTTACCACCCTTTACCACCTCCTGGCTCCTGCTCACTAAGGCCCGGCTCACACTTGCGGTGGCCCTCCGGAATCGCCGTGCCGGAGCCGCACCGCCTGCAGAACGGACGGAACGGACGCACGGCATAGCAATTTAAGCCTATGCGTCCGTTCACATGGGTCCGTTCTGCAGAACCGGAGCCGGACCGGATCCGGGCCGGATCCGGACTCCGGCCTCCGTTCCAACATGCGCTATTTTTTCATCCGGCCCCTCCGGCGGCCGTATCCGGGGCGGAGCCGGACTGCACCATCCGGCCAATACAAACAAATGGGAACCGGAGGCCACACAACACACTGGCTGAGAAATCCGGATGTTCTACCCCACTTCCTATGCGGATTTTTGCGGCGATATTGGCTGGGGACACATGGGCAAGCATTTTGGAGTGGAGCAGCACGAGCTGGAGGTGTTGGCAGGATGTTGGCAGCATGTCGGAGGTGGAGGTGAGTGCTAAACAGCAGAGGGCCTGATTCCACAGGTCCCCCTTCTGCTGACCTCCCAGACCCCAACATTTTTTTTTTTTTTTACGTTAACTTTGCCAAACGGATCCGGATCGCATCCTGATTACCACCTGATGCAACCTGACCGGATCCGGATCGGATCCGGATCAGAACCGTACGGTTCCGATCCGGATCCGGTCCGGATCTGGTCAGGTCATCCGGTCCGTTTGGCAAACAACCGCTAATGTGAACCGGGCCTAAGCCAGCCTGGTTCACTTTGACTATTACGTCGCCTGCAGCCACACATTTTACACCTACAGTGGGCTGCTGTGTACTGCACTTCTGCTGTCTGTCTGTGTTTCCCACTGCCAGGGTACACAGATTTACCTTCTGCTGCCACTCTGCCACCAGCTATTACGTCAAACAATAGCTATATATCTGTGTAATTTGTTTTACAAACAAAACCAAAAAACCATTAAAAAAAAAAAAAGGTTTAATTTTTCTGAGGTGCCCGGGTTAAAAACTGTGTTGTCCCAGTTGTGTATTGGACACGATGTGGGCTGCACGACCGCTGTCTGGGACCTCCTGTTGTGTTCATTTACGGCCTGGTATCACCGCTAGGTACCAGGGCTATTATGTCACGCTGCCTGCCTGCTGCCACACTCACACTACTCCTCCATTCCTCCTGCTGCTGCTGTCTGTCTGTGTTTCCCACTGCCAGGGTACACAGAATTACCTTCTGCTGCCACACTGCCACCAGCTATTACGTCAAACAATAGCTGCTCACATTACTCCTCCATTCCTCCTGCTGCTGCTGCTGTCGGTCTGTGTTTCCCACTGCCAGGGTACACAGAATTACATTCTGCTGCCACTCTGCCACCAGCTATTACGTCAAACAATAGCTATATATCTGTGCAATTTGTTTTACAAACAAAACCAAAAAACCATAAAAAAAAGGTTTAATTTTTCTGAGGTGCCCGGGTTGAAAACTGTGTTGTCCCAGTTGTGTATTGGACACAATGTGGGCTGCACGACCGCTGTCTGGGACCTCCTGCCTGCTGTGTTTATTTACAGCCCTGGTATCACCGCTAGGTACCAGGGCTATTATGTCACGCTGCCTGCCTGCTGCCACACTCACACTACTCCTCCATTCCTCCTGCTGATGCTGCTGTCTGTCTGTGTTTCCCAACGCCAGGGTACACAGATTTACCTTCTGCTGCCACTCTGCCACCAGCTATTACGTAAAAAAATAGCTATATCTGTGTAATTGGTTGTAAAACCAAAACTACAAAACCATTAAAAAAAAAAAATAAGGTTTAATTTTTCTGAGGTGCCCGGGTTGAAAACTGTGTTGTCCCAGTTGTGTATTGGACACAATGTGGGCTGCACGACCGCTGTCTGGGACCTCCTGCCTGCTGTGTTTATTTACAGCCCTGGTATCACCGCTAGGTACCAGGGCTATTATGTCACGCTGCCTGCCTGCTGCCACACTCACACTACTCCTCCATTCCTCCTGCTGATGCTGCTGTCTGTCTGTGTTTCCCAACGCCAGGGTACACAGATTTACCTTCTGCTGCCACTCTGCCACCAGCTATTACGTCAAACAATAGCTGCTCACATTACTCCTCCATTCCTCCTGCTGCTGCTGCTGCTGTCTGTCTGTCTGTGTTTCCCAACGCCAGGGTACACAGATTTACCTTCTGCTGCCACTCTGCCACCAGCTATTACGTCAAAAAATAGCTATATCTGTGTAATTGGTTGTAAAACCAAAACTACAAAACCATAAAAAAAAAAAAAAAAAGGTTTAATTTTTCTGAGGTGCCCGGGTTGAAAACTGTGTTGTCCCAGTTGTGTATTGGACACAATGTGGGCTGCACGACCGCTGTCTGGGACCTCCTGCCTGCTGTGTTTATTTACAGCCCTGGTATCACCGCTAGGTACCAGGGCTATTATGTCACGCTGCCTGCCTGCTGCCACACTCACACTACTCCTCCATTCCTCCTGCTGATGCTGCTGTCTGTCTGTGTTTCCCAACGCCAGGGTACACAGATTTACCTTCTGCTGCCACTCTGCCACCAGCTATTATGTCAAACAATAGCTGCTCACATTACTCCTCCATTCCTCCAGCTGCTGCTGCTGCTGTCTGTCTGTCTGTGTTTCCCAACGCCAGGGTACACAGATTTACCTTCTGCTGCCACTCTGCCACCAGCTATTACGTCAAAAAATAGCTATATCTGTGTAATTGGTTGTAAAACCAAAACTACAAAACCATAAAAAAAAAAAAAAGGTTTAATTTTTCTGAGGTGCCCGGGTTGAAAACTGTGTTGTCCCAGTTGTGTATTGGACACAATGTGGGCTGCACGACCGCTGTCTGGGACCTCCTGCCTGCTGTGTTTATTTACAGCCCTGGTATCACCGCTAGGTACCAGGGCTATTATGTCACGCTGCCTGCCTCATTGACTGCCTGCTGCCACACACTCATCCTCCTCCTCCTGCTGCTGAATTTACCTCCTGCTGTCTGTGTGTTTCCACTGCCAGGGAGCACATACAATGGCGCTTCCAACATGCGTGCGCCACCAGCTATTTGTTACGCTCAAAAATAGCTGCATTTCTTTAAAAAAAAAAAATTTGAAAAGAGAAATAAGTGAAGAAGAAGACGATATAGAAGAAGATGAAGAAGATGAAGAAGAAGAAGAAGAAGAAGAAGAAGAAGAAGAAGAAGAAGAAGAAGAAGAAGAAGAAGGAGGAGGTGAAGATGATGATGAAGAAGAAGAAGATGATGAAGAAGAAGATGAAGAAGAAGAAGATGAAGATGAAGATGAAGATGATGAAGAAGAAGAAGATGAAGAAGATGAAGATGAAGAAGATGAAGAAGAAGAAGATGATGAAGAAGAAGAAGAAGATGAAGAAGATGAAGAAGATGAAGAAGAAGAAGATGAAGATGATGAAGAAGAAGAAGATGAAGAAGAAGATGAAGATGATGAAGAAGAAGAAGATGAAGAAGATGAAGATGATGAAGAAGATGAAGAAGAAGAAGAAGATGAAGAAGTTGAAGATGAAGTAGATGTAGAAGAAGAAGAAGAAGAAGATGACGAAGATGAAGAAGATGAAGAAGAAGATGACGAAGATGAAGAAGAAGATGAAGAAGAAGATGAAGAAGATGAAGAAAAAGAAGATGAAGAAGAAGAAGATGATGATGAAGAAGATGATGATGAAGAAGACAATATAAAAGAAGAAGAAGATATAGAAGAAGATATAGAAGAAGAAGATATAGAAGAAGAAGATATAGAAGAAGAAGAAGAAGAAGAAGAAGAAGATATAGAAGATAAAGAAGAAGAAGAAGAAGTATATACAGTACTGAACAAATTTCTGGACACAACTTCTCTTTTCAACTTTTTTTTTTTAAAGGAACATCCCCACATAATCACTTGCTGTTGTTACTTGGAAAAAAAGAGGTTTCTTGCATCATTCACCCTCAAAACAAGTGTTGGAAGCTATTTAAGGCCATTTCGAATAGTCAGCTCGAATAATGAGCTCGAATACCGACTCGAACGTCGAATCGAATAGTAAAAATTATTCGACTCGAATATTCGACTGATCTCGAATAATTTACTATTCGAATTCGACCTAACTCGAATTTTGAAAAGGGGTATTTGAGCACCACTAGCAGTGAGTGACTACGAGGGCACAGGTTGGCTGCGTGGGGCTGGTAGAAGCCCCAGGTAAGTGAAACTCATTTTTTTATTTTGCTTGGACATTCCCTTTAAGTGGTTAATAAAAAAGCCCGCCAAAATTATTTAAAGGGACTCCGAGCAGTGCAGAAACTATGGAAAGATGCATATCATTTTAAAGCTCTCTTTCTCCTCTTTCCAATGATATATAAACTGCTGCCCTACTCCTTTTAGTTTTCGCTATTTTCGCGATTGAAATTGCCGCGGCCGCGATTTAGGTGTCGCCAGAAAGAGGAGAAAGAGAGCTTTAAAATGATATCCATCTTTCCATAGTTACATTGTAATACACAGGCCGACTTTTTCTGCTAAATGGTGCTGCTGACACTGGGGAAAGTGTCGTCCTGTGTAATACAAATAACTATGGAAAGATGGATATCATTTTAAAGCTCTCTTTCTCCTCTTTCTGGCAACACCTAAATCGTCGCTCTACGCCTTTTAGTTTTCTTTATTTTCGCGATTGAAATCGCGGCCGCGGCAATTAAACTATAAGGCGTAGGGCGGTGGTTTATATATCATTGGAAAGAGGAGAAAGAGAGCTTTAAAATGATATGCATCTTGCCATAGTTTCTGCACTGCTCGGAGTCCCTTTAAATCATTACCTAAAAGGACACCTGAAGTGTGGGGGATATGGAGGCAGCCATGTTTATTTCCTTTCAAACAATACCAATTGTCTGGAAGTCCTGCTGATTTATTTGGCTGCAGTAGTGTCTGAATCCCAAACCAGCATGCAGCTCATCAGTCAGTCAGATTTTGGGTCATAAAAACCTGATCTCCATGCTGGTACAGGGTCTATGGCTAAGTGTACTAGAGACAGAGGATCAGCAGGACAGCCAGTCAATCTACATTGTTTACCCACTTCCTGCAAAATCGACTTATATTTTCAGCGCAAAACAGTAAAATGATTCTTCTTTCAGGGCAGACGATTGAGATACAGGATTGAGGGGGGGGGGGGGGGGCACTTTCTGCCACGTATGGGTGGTCAGGAAGTGGTTGAAAGGAAATAAATCAGCTTTCATATCCCTCTCAGTTCAGGTGTGCCTTACCTTTTGTCACCATCAAATTGGCCTAGTCAAAGTCTAATCTTGCTTGGATAAATTTCACTCAGCAATCATAACTAAGTAATTTCATATTTAGAGCATTTTCTGCAATCATATAACAAAGTAGTAGCCAAAAAAAGGGGGACTTGTAAGGAGAAATTTGCAATTTCTTTTCTTCTCCTACAACTACCAAATGCACTCAGTGAAAGTCATTCTCCAATCGGATTTTCATCTCTGGAAATAAAAACGTAATTATGTTTATTTATGAAGGGTCTTCTTAACCTGATGCAGTGTTCAAGTAATTAGATCTTTGGAGACCTTGGCTGCACGTGAAGAGATGTAGCAGGTTTTATTTAAAGAGCAATGCCCTAGCCAGGAGATTCTGCAGGCGTTTCATTAGCGCAAGACCTCTGATGTTGTAATAGAATGTTCTGCCTGTCTTGGTCTCTGGTTAATCTGGGACTGAAGGAGTGTCACTTGCCTTTTAATGAGGGAGAAAAAATAGTCAAATTCTACACTTGTTTTGCAGGTAAATGTCAAGCAATATTCTCAGGTATTTAAAATAAATTGGTGGAAGTGTAAAAACAGGAGATTTGTTTTACTGCAGATCATCTAATTAACATCCCAGCAGTGGGAGGTCTCCTCCTGAGCCCTCTGAAATATTGCTATTCTATATTTGCCATTTACATTTTACTTTTAACCATTACAAACATCCATGAAGTGTCATGTATCAATTAGATGGGGGTGATGTCTGTTCATCTGTGATAACACCAGCCTTCTTTATCTTATCCATATAAGTCTCACATGCTATACGCTAGAAATGTAAAATGCCCTTAAGCTATCTGGTAGGATCTCACCCTTGAAAATCACCAGGTCCTTCCATTTCAATCAATAAAACAATAAAACATACGTTGAACACTTATCAGTAAAGCTGGAAAAGTGAGAAATACAATACTTTCACAAAATGCATCTAAAACATGCAAACAATAACCTTTTCTTCTATTGGCTTCCTGACTATAACTTGAAGATGGTTATAGAATAAACGCTGTTATTTTCTTATTTTATTTAAGTAAAATAAATGGTGGTCGGTCAGAGATGCATTGTGCTAAAAGTCCATGTTATGTGCCTTTATAGCCCCTTACACACTCCTTGGAGTTCTGGTTCGCCATGAACCTGCTGGGTAGTTTGTAACGCTATATTGTGACTACCCTTCTTTTTAACAGCACCTAACACTGCTACTGTCTATAGAGCATGCCCTAAAGTGTGTGTGTGTGTGGGGGGGCTAACCTTTTTTCCAATAATTTTTATAAATATGATTTTTATACATTTTACAGCCTTCACCCAGCACCAACATGGCACCCACTTCCCCCTAACCTTCACCAATCACGTAAATTGAATCTAGTATCTCCCATAGCTTGCATCTAGCATTCATGTAGCCTGTACTCGGCACCCAAATGGCATCCACAGAGCACTCTCCCAGAACTACCTTGGCCTTTACCCAGGATCAACATGGCACCCAGTATCAACAGCCTGTGACCGGCACCTGCATGGCACCCAGGACCTCCCCTAGCCTCCTTGGCGGTCTGATTCTTTCCAGATTTTAGGGTCTAAAAGCGGTGCAATTTTTTTTTCACTCTTTCAGACCCTAAAACCTGAGAAAAATCATTCTGGCAGGGAGATCTGCAGCAAAATAAAAAAAAATGTACCTTCCTGGGCTCCTGGGCTGCAGTTTTCTCTTTGCCCACAAGATGGCGCTAATTTACATATAAACGAACTTCTCTATATTTCTCTAATATAGAGAAGCTCGTTTTCAATGTTAGCCCCGCCCCCGATGACGTCACGCTGCCACCACCGCTCTGCTGCCACCACCACGGCTGCGCTGCTCCAACTGGCTGCCGGGTCCCCGGAAGAATAGCGGGGACATGGGGGATCCCGGCGGCCAGGGAAAGACCCCACACTGTCGGGGAGAGAGGCTGGAGTCCCGCTGCGCAGCGAGATCGCGCGCGGGACTCCACAACTAAAGGTAAAGCTCTGCGATGCCTACCCCGACCTGAGCTCGGGATCACCGATAGCAGCTGCTTTTTTCTACCCCGAGCTCAGGTCGGGAAAACCGGCAAGGAGGCTAGCTTGCTCAATGCACCCTCATATCCCGCACCCAGTCTTCACCCACTACACCCTGTACCCCCTTAGCTTTTACCAAGCACCAACAAGGCACCCGCTACCCCATAGAATGTACCCTGCAGCTACAAAGCACCCAGTACTCGCATAACCCAAATGGCACCAAGCATACACATAACCCATTCCCAGCACCTATGTGGCACCTAAACCCCCGTTAGCCTTCCCCCAGCACCAGCATGGCACCTAGGACCCACATAGCACACAATCAGCGCGTACTACTACCCTGCACTTAGCTACATGGAACCCAGAACTCACATGGCACGTAGTACCTTCAGTAGCTTGCCTCCACTCAGGCTCCATAAGGCATCCGGCAGTGCACCCATGTGGCACATTACCGTTTCTCCTTCACCCAGCACCAACATAGCACTCAGTACACCCATAACCCACAACCAGCACTACCATGGGACCCAACACCCACATGGCACCAAGTACCCTCCAACCCTGCACACACCCACCATCCACACAGCATTCAGTAACTGCATGGCCTACACCCAGCATCCACATGACACCCAAAACTAAGAAAAGCCTACAACTATATTGGACCCATCACTCACATAGCTTTCATCTAGCACCCCCATGGCACCCAGTACATCCCATAGCCTTCAACCACCATAGCATCCAGTAACTTCATAACACTCACTCAGCACCAACATAACACCTAGTACCCAGTATAGCCTGCACCCTCATGGCACCCAGCAGGGGCGTAGCAATAGGGGGTGCAGAGGTAGCCACCGCATCGGGGCCCTTGGGCCAAAGGGGCCCCGAAGGGCCCTCCCTCAATTACAGTATTAGCTCTCTATTCCTCCTGTGCTCATAAGAATCACGTCTATAGATACTTTGAATAGTAGGGATCATTAACAAACAGCTCCCCATCCCCTTCTTGCACCTCTGACACTGTAGTTGCCATTGGGAGGTTTTGGTGTTCCGTATCAATTGTTATGTATATAGTGCTTGGGGGGGCCCCATTGTAAAACTTGCATCGGGGCCCACAGCTCCTTAGCTACGCCACTGGCACCCAGCACTGTTTAGCATTACATGCAGCTTTGCATCCACCACTGCTCAACACCCACTGTAACTTGGTACACAATACTGTTTAGTATCCACTGCAACTTGTTACCTAGTACTGCTCAGCACTCACCGAGTCTTAGCACCCACTGCTACTTAGCATCCAGTAAAGTTAAGCACCCATTGCAATTTGGCACCCAGTACTGTTCATTTACTGCAACTTAGCCCCAACTCCTACTTAGCGTGCTGATTACCACCACCAGCTGCAATTTGGCCACCAGCTGCAATTTGGCACCCAGTATGGCTTAACACATTTTGCAGCTTGGTACCTACTGCTCAGCACTTATTGCAACTTGGCACTCACTGCATCTTGACACCCAATACAGATTAAAGGAAACCTAAATGGAGAAGGATATGGATTTTTCCTTTTAAAATAATACCAGTTGCCTGACCCTCCTGCTGATTCTGTGTTTCTGATACTTTTAGCCACAGGCCCCTTAACAAGCATGCAGATCAGGTGTAGTGTTGGGCGAACATCTAGATGTTCGGGTTCGGGCCGAACAGGCCGAACATGGCCGCGATGTTCGGGTGTTCGACCCGAACTCCGAACATAATGGAAGTCAATGGGGACCCGAACTTTTGTGGTTTGTAAAGCCTCCTTACATGCTACATACCCCAAATTTACAGGGTATGTGCACCTTGGGAGTGGGTACAAGAGGAAAAAAAAATTTAGCAAAAAGAGCTTATAGTTTTTGAGAAAATCGATTTTAAAGTTTCAAAGGGAAAACTGTCTTTTAAATGCGGGAAATGTCTGTTTTCTTTGCACAGGTAACATGCTTTTTGTCGGCATGCAGTCATAAATGTAATACATATAAGAGGTTCCAGGAAAAGGGACCGGTAATGCTAACCCAGCAGCAGCACACGTGATGGAACAGGAGGAGGGTGGCGCAGGAGGAGAAGGCCACGCTTTGAGACACAACAACCCAGGCCTTGCATGAGGACAAGAAGCGTGCGGATAGCATGCTTTGTACCACCATGCAGTCATAAATGTAATAAAGATAAGTGGTTCAATAAACAGGGACCACGCGGCAACGCTAACCCAGCAGCAGCACACGTGATGGAACAGGAGGAGGCGCAGGAGGAGAAGGCCACGCTTTGTGAGACACAACAACCCAGGCCTTGCATGAGGACAAAAAGCGTGCGGATAGCATGCTTTGTACCGCCATGTAGTCATAAATGTAATAAAGATAAGAGGTTCAATAAACAGGGACCGGCAACGGTAACCCAGCAGCAGCAGCAGCAGCAGCAGCAGCAGCAGCAGCACACGTGATGGAACAGGAGGAGGCGCAGGAGGAGAAGGCCACGCTTTGTGAGACACAACAACCCAGGCCTTGCATGAGGACAAAAAGCGTGCGGATATAGCAGCAATGCTTTTTGCCGCCATGCAGTCATAAATGTAATACAGATGAGAGGTTCAATAAACAGGGACCGGAAACGCTAAACCATCCCAGATGTTCATCGGTCATGTTACTTGGTTGGGGTCCAGGAGTGTTGCGTAGTCGTTTCCAATCCAGGATTGATTCATTTTAATTTGAGTCAGACGGTCTGCATTTTCTGTGGAGAGGCGGATACGCCGATCTGTGATGATGCCTCCGGCAGCACTGAAACAGCGTTCCGACATAACGCTGGCTGCCGGGCAAGCCAGCACCTCTATTGCGTACATTGCCAGTTCGTGCCAGGTGTCTAGCTTCATGCCCGGTTTCAGGTCCAGCGGTGCCAGCCACAAATCCGTCTGTTCCTTTATTCCCCTCCAAATTTCCTCCCCTGTGTGCTGCTTATCCCCAAGGCAGATCAGCTTCAGCAACGCTTGCTGACGCATGCCAACAGCTGTGCTGCACTGCTTCCACGATCCTACTGCTGCTGGTGCTGGGTTAGCATTTCCGGATGAGGTACAGCTTTGAGATGCGTTGGAGGAGAAGGAGTCAGAGAGGTAGGTGCTGCTGTTGTTATCCAGCTGTTTGCGGCGTGGGCAACACCCGCGCCGTAGCAGGTGAGGAATCGCTGCCAGGCTCCACAAGGTTCACCCAGTGCGCGGTAAGGGAGATGTATCGACCCTGGCCGAACGCACTCGTCCAGGTGTCAGTGGTGAGGTGAACCTTGCAGGCAACGGCATTCTTCAAGCTTCGGGTTATTTAGCTGACCACGTGCTCATGCAACTCAGGCACTGCAGAGCGCGCAAAGTGGTAGCGGCTGGGAACAACGTAACGTGGGATGGCCACTGACATCATGCCCTTGAAGCTGTTTGTCTCCACCACTCGATATGGCAGCATTTCGCAGGCCAGAAGCTTGGCTATGCTGGCTGGCTGTTACTGCCACGGCCCGGGGGTCATTTGCTGGCAATTTCCTCTTGTGCTCAAACATCTCAGAGACAGACAACTCAACCGTAGCGCTGCACACCGAAGGGCTGTTGGTTGTTGTGTTTGATGAACACTGGGAGACCTCAAGAGCACTAGTCCGGAAAGTGACAGTGTCAGCATCGTCTGATGTTTGTGAATGTTGTGAACCACGCAATGGCTGGGCTACTGCTGCTGCTGAGGCGGGTCTGGTGGTGAGTCTGGTGAACCCAAGGGAGGCAGTGTTGCTGGTGGTACCCTGTCCTGCCGCGTTTGCCCACAGAGTGGGATGTTTGGATAGAATGTGGCGGCTCATGCTGGTGGTGGAGAGGTTGTTAATACTTTTCCCCCTGCTCAGGCGGGTCTTGCACACCTTGCAAATCGCCATGGTAACATCCTCAGTGCAGTCTTCAAAGAAAGCCCAGACTTTAACTGGCTGAGGACTCGGACCTCGTGCGTGATGTGCTGGTGCTGCTTAACCCACTGCTGGACGCTTGAGAGGTCATCCAAGTAATTATCTGGTCCTGTTCTTTTGGATCTGTGAGGGTTGTTGTCCTGGACAACATGGGCAGTATTGAGTGGGTTTTCTTGGGTGCTCCCCTGTGGCCTGTACGTGAACCGTCAGGGGAAACACCTCTTCCCTTGCCCCTCCCTCTTTCACCGGATTTCTTCCTCATTTCACTTATCCTTAAAGTACACGCTGACTGGCAGCAGTACAGTGGCAGTACAGAAATGCTATACAGTGGTGGGTGAGCGGTGTACCACTATTGTCAGCAGTGACACAGAGCACAATGCTATACAGTGGCGGGTGAGCGGTGTACTACTGTTCCCAGCAGACACAGAGTGGAAGTAAACACAATGCTATATAGTGTGGCTGAGCCGTGTACACAGAGTGGCATTAAACACAATGCTATATAGTCTGCTATATAGTCACCCCGAACAGGGTGATGTTCTGCAGAACCCGAACAGTGGCAAACACTGTTCGCCCAACACTACTGGGAGGGAACGCAGATTTTAGTACCTAAACACACGATACAACATGTTTTCCGGGGTCGGACTCTGAGGCACATACAGATGGTCCCGATCATCATCCTCATCATACAACTCTTCTCCTGAGTCTGACCCACCCACCACCTCTGCCACCCCAACATCCCCAGACACAGACCCCTCATCGTCCTCAACATTAACTTGGGATGCTGGCCTGAGCCAGACCTCCTCCTCCACATCAGGCCCCATCATCTCCTCAATGGCAGCCCTCATTAATCGCTCTGGCGACGGACTGATGGACACAACGTTCTCCTCCGGGGAGGGCTGCTGCTGACCACTGGCTGCTGGGGTGGATGTTATAGCTTGCGTGGGGCGTTGGCTGTTGCTGTTGTTGGGAGTGCTGCTCACAGCGGAGGTCTCTGGGGAACTCATGTTGAGCTCATATAGTGGTTGACGGTGAGTGGAGTATTACTGATCCCAGCAATATACACACTGACTGGCAGAGTACGCAATGCTATATAGTGTGGCTGAGCGGTGTACACAGAGTGGCAGTAAACACAATGCTATATAGTCTGGCTGAGCGAGCGGTGTACTACTGTTCCCAGCAGAATCAGAGTGGCAGTAAACAATGGTATATAGTCTGGCTGAGCGGTGTACACAGAGTGTCAGTAAACAATGGTATATAGTCTGGCTGAGCGAGCGGTGTACTACTGTTCCCAGCAGAATCAGAGTGGCAGTAAACAATGGTATATAGTCTGGCTGAGCGGTGTACACAGAGTGTCAGTAAACAATGGTATATAGTCTGGCTGAGCGGTGTACACACAATGCTATATAGTCTGCTATATAGTGTCAGTAAACAATGGTATATAGTCTGGCTGAGCGAGCGGTGTACTACTGTTCCCAGCAGAATCAGAGTGGCAGTAAACAATGGTATATAGTCTGGCTGAGCGGTGTACACAGAGTGTCAGTAAACAATGGTATATAGTCTGGCTGAGCGGTGTACACAGAGTGGCAGTAAACACAATGCTATATAGTCTGGCTGAGCGAGCGGTGTACTACTGTTCCCAGCAGAATCAGAGTGGCAGTAAACAATGGTATATAGTCTGGCTGAGCGGTGTACACAGAGTGTCAGTAAACAATGGTATATAGTCTGGCTGAGCGGTGTACACAGAGTGTCAGTAAACAATGGTATATAGTCTGGCTGAGCGGTGTACACAGAGTGGCAGTAAACACAATGCTATATACTCTGGCTGAGCGAGCGGTGTACTACTGTTCCCAGCAGACACAGAACAGTGAACAGAATGCTATATAGTGTGGCTGAGCGAGCGGTGTACCACTATTCCCAGCAGACACAGAACAGTGAACAGAATGCTATATAGTGTGGCTGAGCGGGCGGTGTACCACTATTCCCAGCAGACACAGAACAGTGAACAGAATGCTATATAGTGTGGATGAGCGAGCGGTGTACCACTATTCCCAGCAGACACAGAACAGTAAACAGAATGCTATATAGTGTGGCTGAGCGAGCGGTGTACCACTATTCCCAGCAGACACAGAACAGTGAACAGAATGCTATATAGTGTGGCTGAGCGAGCGGTGTACCACTATTCCCAGCAGACACAGAACAGTGCACAGAATGCTATATAGTGTGGCTGAGCGAGCGGTGTACCACTATTCCCAGCAGACACAGAACAGTAAACAGAATGCTATATAGTGTGGCTGAGCGAGCGGTGTACCACTATTCCCAGCAGACACAGAACAGTAAACAGAATGCTATATAGTGTGGCTGAGCGAGCGGTGTACCACTATTCCAAGCAGACACAGAACAGTGAACAGAATGCTATATAGTGTGGCTGAGCGAGCGGTGTACCACTATTCCCAGCAGACACAGAGTGGCAGTAAACAGAATGCTATATAGTGTGGCTGAGCGAGGTACACAGAGTGGCAGTAAACAGAATGCTATATAGTGTGGCTGAGCAAGCGGTGTACTACTATTCCCAGCAGACACAGAGTGGCAGTAAACAGAATGCTATATAGTGTGGCTGAGCGAGGTACACAGAGTGGCAGTAAACAGAATGCTATATAGTGTGGCTGAGCAAGCGGTGTACTACTGTTCCCAGCAGTGACACAATGACAGGGGGGACCCTGGCTAGCGTGGCTGGAGCGCGAACTACCCTGCCTGCCTACCCAAAGCTAAACCCACAGACAAATGGCGGAGATATGACGTGGTTCGGGTATTTATTTACCCGAACCACGTGACCGTTCGGCCAATCAGAGCGCGTTCGGGTCCGAACCACGTGACCCGTTCGGCCAATCACAGCGCTAGCCGAACGTTCGGGGAACGTTCGGCCATGCGCTCTTAGTTCGGCCATATGGCCGAACGGTTTG